>NC_133330.1:128414649-128607995 GCF_042186555.1 Aquarana catesbeiana
GTGCATTTGTATTCAGCCCTCTTTACTTTGATACCCCTAACTAAAATCTAGTGAACCTATTGCCTTCAGAAGTCACCTAATTAGTAAATAGAGTCCACCTTAAACTGACAGGCAAGGAGAGCATTAAAGAAGCAGCCAAGAGGCCCATGGTAACTTGGAGGAGCTGCAGAGATCCACAGCTCAGGTGGGAGAATTTGTCCACAGGACAACTATTAGTCGTGCACTCCACAAATCTTTATGGAAGAGTGGCAAGAAGAAAGCCATCGTTGAAAGAACACCATAAGTCCCATTTGCAGTTTGTGAGAAGCCATGTCGGGGGGCACAGCAAACATGTGGAAGAAGGTGCTCTGGTCAGATGAGACCAAAATGTAACTTTCTGGCCAAAAATCAAAACGGGAAAACTAACACTGCACATCATACCTGAACTCATCCCCACCGTGAATCATGGTGGTGGCAGCATCATGTGGGGATGCTTTTCTTCAGCAGGAACAGGGAAGCTGGTCAGGGTTGATGAAGCCAAATACAGGGCAATCGTAGAAGAAAACCTGTTAGAGTCTGCAAAAGACTTGAGACTGGGGCGGAGGTTCATCTTCCAGCAGAACAACTACCCTAAACATACAGCCAGAGCTACAATGGAATGGTTTAGATTAAAGCATATTCATGTATTAGAGGGGCCCAGTTAAAGTCCAGATTTAAATCTAATTGAGAATCTGTGGTAAGACTTGAAAATTGCTGTTCACAGACGCTCTTCATCCAATCTGACAGAGCTTGAGCTATTTTGCAAAGAAGAATGGGCAAAAATGTCACTCTCTAGATGTGCAAAACTAGTAGAAACATACCCAAAAAGCTGTAATTGCACCGAAGGGTGGTTCTACAAATTTTGAAAACCATATCATTTTCATTTCATTCATTCATTTTCCTTTCACTTCACAATTATGTGCCTCTTTGTGTTGGTCTATCACATAAAATACTTAAATACATTTATGTTTTTGGTTGTAACATGACAAAATGTGAAAGATTTCAAGGGGTATGAATACTTTTTCAAGGCACTGTAAATGCAGAGCCATCCATGAATGCAGATAGGATAGTGTGTCCAATTTATTACCCTTCCACCAGGAAAAGTGTATAACAGCAGGAAAGGCTGTAGCAAAAGATGGAATGCCTAGAAAAGAGATCAAAGGAGAAACTGGAGAGGACAAGCCATACTTAAATTTATATAGAGATTATAATTTATATATATATATATATTAAAATTATATACAGGCGATATATAGGTGGCCAAGGCTTTATAGGAGATAGAGGACCATAAGATACCTGGAAGGTAGTATGAGTATACAGAGCTTGCCTCAAATTTGATCCAAGGAACCTTGGAATTTACAATGTTCCGTTGGGCAAGTTGCGAAAATCTAGAGGCTAGAAAATACATCCAAATATTAGGCAAACCCAGCCCTCCTCTATATTGAGGAGAGTACAGAATACATTTAGAGAATTAAGGCATTGCCATGCCAAATACATTTATTGATGTCTATCTGGAACTTATCTATAAATTATTTAAAGATGGTGATGGTGATGGGGAGGACTTCAAAACAAATACAACAGTTTTGGCAGAATATTCATCTTAAACGATAAGTTCCCCTTTTTAAAAAAAATAAATAAATGCACATCTTGGTGCAGGTAAAAAAATGTGCATTTATTATTTTTATTAGGAGCCTGTAAAGCATTGCACTCGCAATCAGCAGATTGTATTCGAGAAATTGCTTGGTCTGACCATGCTATTGTATTGATCTCTATTGCGTGCAATTCTCCCGGGAAACAGACCTTTTAATTGGCATTTAAGCTAATCCCTCTTATGTGATCCGGTCTGGTGCACTGCAACAGAGAAAAGTATTGTGGAATATTTTCAACTAAATCAACCCGATAACCTCACCAGTTACTTTGTGGGCCACCCATAAAGCGACGTTATCGGGCAAACTCATTCAAATTGCATCGAAATCAAACACGAGCGTAAAGTAGATATAGAGCGGCTAGACAGAGAGCTTCAATCTCTCCGCCCGGATAGTGCAAACCTTAAATCGCATTGAATCCATGAGGTTATCTCTCAATTTACTACTCACCACGAGGACCGAAAAGAGTTTATGCTGGTCTGCAGCAAAATTCTAGATGTAGAAAAACTGCATTGGATCTATGTTAGCTGTGAAACTCAGCCCTAAAATGCGACGCTTAAATTTGTTGCCCGTCAGGCGCATATACCCAAGACCTGTAGAGGGCTTTGGTTGAGTTTTATAAATTATATTCCTAACTATAGCAGTCTATTACTACTGCGGACTTGAACCATCTTTTCTTTGCTCAGTCAAAACCCTAAAACATACCACAGCCCATGGGGAGTTAATGGACTTACCCATTACAGCAAAAGAGGTCCTTCAGGCCATTAAGCTGATGAAGCGTGCCTCAGTGCCTGGCCCGAATGGGTTCTCGGCAGTATATCATAAAAAATTTGCTAACACTATCTCCTATCTCCCCATTTGGAGAATTTCTTTAACCACCTCACGCCCACGCTATAGCCAAATGACGGCTACAGCGTGGGTCTAAATTGCCAGGAGGCCGCCAATAGACGTCCTCCTGTGCATGAGCTGCCTGCATGCCCCCTGTATCAACGAGACTCGGCTGATCACAGATAGGAGTAAGGGGCCGATCCTGGCCCTTTAGCACATGATCAGCTGTCAGACAATGACAGCTGATCACGTGATGTAAACAAAATATCTGTAATCTGCTTTTTTTTCCCCCCCACGCTAAAAAAAGCTGATCTCCAGCTTCTAACAGAGGGACATCGGTCCCGAACAGGGAGAGGCACTGCTGCTATGCAGTGCCCTCCAGTGCCACCTGCCAGTGCCCACTAGTGCCACCTACAGGTGCATATCAGTGCCACCCATCAGTGCCACCCAACAGTCCCAATAGTGCTGCCTCATCAGTGCCCACCAGTGCCACTTATCAGTGCAGCCTATCAGTGCCCATCAGTGCCCAGTAGCGCTGCCTCATCAGCGCACATCAATGAAGGAGAAAATGTACCTGTTTTCAAATTTTTTTAACAAACTATGAAACAGTTTTTTGTTTTGTTTTTTTTCGAAATTTTAGCGGTTTTAATTTTTTTTTGCAAAAAAATAAAAAACCCAGCAGTGATTAAATACCACCAAAAGAAAGCTCTATTTGTGTGAAAAAAAAATTATAAAAATGTCATATGGGTACAGTGCAGTATGACCGCGCAATTGTCATTCAAAGAGTGACCGCGCTAAAAGCTGAAAATTGGCCTGGGCAGGAAGGGGGTTTAAGTGCCCAGTAAGCAAGTGGTTAACTCTCTGCGGTCTGGTCACACCCTTGATTCGGACATGAATACTGTGTTTATTTCAGTGATCCCGAAACAAGGGAAAGGACCCCGGCGAGGTTGAAAGTTATAGCCCAATTTCCTTAATAATAATCTCCAGTTGCTCACTAAAATTTTGGCCAATAAACTTGCATCCTTCATAAACACCTATATCCATCAGGACCAAGTGGGGTTTATACCATTCTCCCACTTTATCCAACTCTCTAGCTGACTGGGGTCAAGTGCAAAACAACCATAAGCTTGTCTCACCCTTTCATCCTCTCAATCATCTTTCTAACAATTGGTGGTGGCTGAACAAAGGCCTGTACAAAATCTATAATTTTCTGACTCCCCAAAGTCTATTCATGTTGCACACTGTCATTCCCAACTGAAAAAGCCCTAGTCGGAAATGTTCTGCTTCCATCAAATTTCTAATTTCGAGCATTCCTTAAGCCTGATGGTGACAAAAGACCCTAAGGACTCCCTATGAGACTTGGAATATTGAGTTGGCCCACCCTTTGCAGCTATAACAGCTTCAACTCTTCTAGGAAGGCTGTACACAAGATTTAGGAGTGTGTCTATGTGAATGTTTGACCATTCTTCCAGCAGTGCATTTGTGAGGTCAGGCACTGTTGAATGAGAAGGCCTGGCTCGCAGTCTCAGCTCTAATTCATCCCAAAGGTGTTCTATCTGGATTACTGTGCAGGAAAGTCAAAGTTCCTCCACCCCAAACTCACTCTTCCATGTCTTTATGGACCTTGCTTTGTGCACTGGTGCACAGTCATGTTGGAACAGGAGTAGGCCATCCCCAAACGCCTCTCACAAAGTTGGGAGAATGAAATTGTCCAAAATGTCTTGGTATGCTGATGCCTTAAAAGTTCCCTTCACTGGAACTAGGGAGCCAAGCCCAACCCCTGAAAAAATCTAAGTTACTTACCGGTAACGTTTTTTCCAGGAGTCTTTCAGGACAGCACACGAGAGACCTCGGCTCCTCCCCTCTTAGGAAACACCACCTCCACCAGGATTTTAAGTCGCCCCTTCCCTTTAGCCCGTCAGTTTTTGCATGAGAACCTCCGGCCAGTCTAGGGAGACATAAGAATACATCATAGCAACATTTATATTCCTGATGCTCTCACGTCCTAGTGGCAAGACAATATCTGGGTGGGTACCGATGCTGTCCTAAAAGACTCCTGGAAAAAACGTTACCGGTAAGTAACTTCGATTTTCCCTCTTTCGTCTTTCAGGACAGCACACTTGAGAAGATAAGCGAGCACTTACCCTAGGGTGGGACTACTGCCTGCAGAACCTTTCACCCAAAAGCCTGGTCCTGGGCAGACAATAGGTCCAGTCTGTAGTGCTTAACGAAAGTCTTAAAACTTGACCATGTTGCTGCTCTGCAGATCTGATCGGGTGTAGCACCAGCCCACTCTGCTTGTGACGTTGCCATAGCCCTAGTGGAATGAGCCCTAATACCTTCCGGGACTTCCACCCCCTTTGTTATATAGGCCTGACCAATAGCCAATCTTAGCCATCTGGCTATAGTGTGTCTAGAGGCTTTGGAACCCATCCTTGCCCCTGAAAAAGAAACAAAAAAGGAGTCGGATTTCTTAACCACTTAAGGACCGCCTCACGCCGATGTACGTCGGCAAGGCGGCACGGGCAGGCAAAATCACGTACATGTACGTGATTTGCCTCCCGCGGGTGGGGGGTCCGATCGGACCCCGCCCCCGGTGCCCGAGGTGGTCCCGTTTTGTTCCCCGGCGATCGGAGTGGAGGGGGAGGCCATCCGTTCGTGGCCCCCCCTCGCGATCGCCGCCGGCCAATGGGAACATTCCTTTACTGCTGTATGCTAAACAGCAGCAAAGGAAATGATGTCATCTCCCCTCGGCTCGGTAGTTTCCGTTCCAGCGCCGAGGGGAGAAGACATCAATGTGAGTGCACAACACACACACACACACAGTAGAACATGCCAGGCATACAAAACACCCCGATCCCCTCCCCCCCCGATCGCCCCCCCGATCCCCCCCCAATCACCCCCCCCCCTGTCACAAACTGACACCAAGCAGGTTTTTTTTTTTTTTTTTTTTCTGATTACTGCATGGTGTCAGTTTGTGACAGTTACAGTGTTAGCACAGTTACTGTTACCCCCCTGTAGGTCTAGGGTACCCCCCTAACCCCCCCTAATAAAGTTTTAACCCCTTGATCACCCCCTGTCACCAGTGTCGCTAAGCGATCATTTTTCTGATCGCTGTATTAGTGTCGCTGGTGACGCTAGTTAGTGAGGTAAATATTTAGGTTCGCCGTCAGCGTTTTATAGCGTCAGGGACCCCCATATACTATCTAATAAATGTTTTAACCCCTTGATTGCCCCCTAGTTAACCCTTTCACCACTGATCACTGTATAACCGTTACGGTTGACGCTGGTTAGTTCGTTTATTTTTTATAGTGTCAGGGCACCCGCCGTTTATTACCGAATAAAGGTTTAGCCCCCTAATTGCCCGGTGGTGATATGCGTCGCCCCAGGCAGCGTCAGATTAGCGCCAGTACCGCTAACACCCACGCACGCAGCATGCGCCTCCCTTAGTGGTATAGTATCTGATCGGATCAATATCTGATCCGATCAGATCTATACTAGCGTCCCCAGCAGTTTAGGGTTCCCAAAAACGCAGTGTTAGCGGGATCAGCCCAGATACCCGCTAGCACCTGCGTTTTGCCCCTCCGCCCAGCCCACCCAAGTGCAGTATCGATCGATCACTGTCACTTACAAAACACTAAACGCATAACTGCAGCGTTCGCAGAGTCAGGCCTGATCCCTGCGATCGCTAACAGTTTTTTTGGTAGCATTTTGGTGAACTGGCAAGCACCGGCCCCAGGCAGCGTCAGGTTAGCGCCAGTACCGCTAACACCCACGCACGCAGCATACACCTCCCTTAGTGGTACAGTATCTGAACGGATCAATATCTGATCCGATCAGATCTATACTAGCGTCCCCAGCAGTTTAGGGTTCCCAAAAACGCAGTGTTAGCGGGATCAGCCCAGATACCTGCTAGCACCTGCATTTTGCCCCTCCGCCCGGCCCAGCCCAGCCCACCCAAGTGCAGTATCGATCGATCACTGTCACTTACAAAACACTTAACGCATAACTGCAGCGTTCGCAGAGTCAGGCCTGATCCCTGCGATCGCTAACAGTTTTTTTGGTAGCTTTTTATTGAACTGGCAAGCACCAGCGGCGTAGTACACCCCGGTCGTAGTCAAACCAGCACTGCAGTAACACTTGGTGACGTGGCGAGTCCCATAAGTGCAGTTCAAGCTGGTGAGGTGGCAAGCACAAGTAGTGTCCCGTTGCCACCAAAAAGACAAACACAGGCCCGTCGTGCCCATAATGCCCTTCCTGCTGCATTCGCCAATTCTAATTGGGAACCCACTACTTCTGCAGCGCCCGTACTTCCCCCATTCACATCCCCAACCAAATGCAGTCGGCTGCATGAGAGGCATTTTTATGTCCTCCCGAGTACCCCTACCCAACGAACCCCCCCAAAAAAGATGTTGTGTCTGCAGCAAGCGCGGGTATAGGCGTGACACCCGCTATTATTGTCCCTCCTGTCCTGACAATCCTGGTCTTTGCATTGGTGAATGTTTTGAACGCTACCATTCACTAGTTGACTAGGCACACTTTCACAGGGTCTCCCAAGATGCCATCGCATTTTGAGAGACCCGAACCTGGAACCGGTTACAGTTACAAAAGTTAGTTACAAAAAAAGTGTAAAAAAAAAAAAAATATATATAAAATAAAAAAAAATAGTTGTCGTTTTATTGTTCTCTCTCTCTATTCTCTCTCTCTATTGTTCTGCTCTTTTTTACTGTATTCTATTCTGCAATGTTTTATTGTTGTTATGTTTTATCATGTTTGCTTTTCAGTTATGCAATTTTTTATACTTTACCGTTTACTGTGCTTTATTGTTAACCATTTTTTTGTCTTCAGGTACCCCATTCATGACTTTGAGTGGTTATACCAGAATGATGCCTGCAGGTTTAGGTATCATCTTGGTATCATTCTTTTCAGCCAGCGGTCGGCTTTCATGTAAAAGCAATCCTAGCGGCTAATTAGCCTCTAGACTGCTTTTACAAGCCGTGGGAGGGAATGCCCCCCCCCCCACCGTCTTCCGTGTTTTTCTCTGGCTCTCCTGTCTCAACAGGGAACCTGAGAATGCAGCCGGTGATTAAGCCAGCTGACCATAGAGCTGATCAGAGACCAGAGTGGCTCCAAACATCTCTATGGCCTAAGAAACCGGAAGCTACGAGCATTTTATGACTTAGATTTCGCCGGATGTAAATAGCGCCATTGGGAAATTGGGGAAGCATTTTATCACACCGATCTTGGTGTGGTCAGATGCTTTGAGGGCAGAGGAGAGATCTAGGGTCTAATAGACCCCAATTTTTTCAAAAAAAGAGTACCTGTCACTACCTATTGCTATCATAGGGGATATTTACATTCCCCGAGATAACAATAAAAATGATTTAAAAAAAAAAATATGAAAGGAACAGTTTAAAAATAAAATTAAAAAAAAGCAAAAAAATAATAAAGAAAAAAAAAAAAAAAAAAAAAGCACCCCTGTCGCCCCCTGCTCTCGCGCTAAGGCGAACGCAAGCGGCGGTCTGTCGTCAAACGTAAACAGCAATTGCACCATGCATGTGAGGTATCACCGCGAAAGTCAGATCGAGGGCAGTAATTTTTGCAGTAGACCTCCTCTGTAAATCTAAAGTGGTAACCTGTAAAGGCTTTTAAAAATGTATTTATTTTGTTGCCACTGCACGTTTGTGCGCAATTTTAAAGCATGTCATGTTTGGTATCCATGTACTCGGCCTAAGATCATCTTTTTTATTTCATCAAACATTTGGGCAATATAGTGTGTTTTAGTGCATTAAAATTTAAAAAAGTGTGTTTTTTCCCCAAAAAATGCGTTTGAAAAATCGCTGCGCAAATACTGTGTGAAAAAAAAAAAATGAAACACCCTCCATTTTAATCTGTAGGGCATTTGCTTTAAAAAAATATATATTGTTTGGGGGTTCAAAGTAATTTTTTTGCAAAAAAAAAATAACTTTTTCATGTAAACAATAAGTGTCAGAAAGGGCTTTGTCTTCAAGTGGTTAGAAGAGCGGGTGATGTGTGACATAAGCTTCTAAATGTTGTGCATAAAATGCCAGGACAGTTCAAAACCCCCCCAAATGACCCCATTTTGGAAAGTAGACACCCCAAGCTATTTGCTGAGAGGCATGTCGAGTCCATGGAATATTTTATATTGCGACACAAGTTGCGGGAAAGAGACACATTTTTTTTTTTTTTTTTTGCACAAAGTTGTCACTAAATGATATATTGCTCAAACATGCCATGGAAATATGTGAAATTACACCCCAAAATACATTCTGCTGCTTCTCCTGAGTACGGGGATACCACATGTGTGAGACTTTTTGGGAGCCTAGCCGCGTACGGGACCCCGAAAACCAAGCACCGCCTTCAGGCTTTCTAAGGGCGTGAATTTTTTATTTCACTCTTCACTGCCTATCACAGTTTCGGAGGCCATGGAATGCCCAGGTGGCACAAAACCCCCCCAAATGACCCCATTTTAGAAAGTAGACACCCAAAGCTATTTGCTGAGAGGTATAGTGAGTATTTTGCAGACCTCACTTTTTGTCAAAGTTTTGAAAATTGAAAAAAGAAAAAAAAAAAATGTTTTTTTCTTGTCTTTCTTCATTTTCAAAAACAAATGAGAGCTGCAAAATACTCACCATGTCTCTCAGCAAATAGCTTGGGGTGTCTACTTTCCAAAATGGGGTCATTTGGGGGGGGTTTTGTGCCACCTGGGCATTCCATGGCCTCCGAAACTGTGATAGGCAGTGAAGAGTGAAATCAAAAATTTACACCCTTAGAAATCCTGAAGGCGGTGATTGGTTTTCGGGGCCCCGTACGCGGCTAGGCTCCCAAAAAGTCTCACACATGTGGTATTCCCATACTCAGGAGAAGCAGCTGAATGTATTTTGGGGTGCAACTCCACATAGGCCCATGGCCTGTGTGAGCAATATATCATTTAGTGACAACTTTTTGTAAATATTTTTTTTTTTTTTGTCATTATTCAATCACTTGGGACAAAAAAAATAAATATTCAATGGGTTCAACATGCCTCTCAGCAATTTCCTTGGGGTGTCTACTTTCCAAAATGGGGTCATTTGGGGGGGGTTTTGTACTGCCCTGCCATTTTAGCACCTCAAGAAATGACATAGGCAGTCATAAACTAAAAGCTGTGTAAATTACAGAAAATGTACCCTAGTTTGTAGACGCTATAACTTTTGCGCAAACCAATAAATATACGCTTATTGACATTTTTTTTTACCAAAGACATGTGGGCGAATACATTTTGGCCTAAATGTATGACTAAAATTTAGTTTATTGGATTTTTTTTATAACAAAAAGTAGAAAATATCATTTTTTTTCAAAATTTTCAGTCTTTTTCCGTTTATAGCGCAAAAAATAAAAACCGCAGAGGTGATCAAATACCATCAAAAGAAAGCTCTATTTGTGGGAAGAAAAGGACGCAAATTTCGTTTGGGTACAGCATTGCATGACCGCGCAATTAGCAGTTAAAGCGACGCAGTGCCAAATTGGAAAAAGACCTCTGGTCCTTAGGCAGCATAATGGTCCGGGGCTCAAGTGGTTAAACTGCTCCGTAACCTCAAGGTACCTTAATGCACATCTTCTGACATTTAACTTGTGGAAGACCTGCTCCTGTTCCCCTAACAGGATTTGAACAAAAGGTGGGTAAACAAATTTCCTGGCTTCTATGAAATTCCGAAACCACCTTTGGAAAAAAGGCCGGATCGGTTTTAAAAATAATCCTATCCAGAAAAACTTGAAAGAAAGGTGCCCTCCTAGAGAGGGCTTGTAGCTCACTAACCCTCCTTGCAGTAGTGATAGCTACTAAGAAAACCATCTTGAGGGTTAAAAACTTCACTGTACAAGACTCAATAGGTTCAAAAGGACTCTCTGTAAGGGCCTGTAGTACTAAGGATAAGTCCCATACCGGAAAAGGACGAGAGCTGACTGGTTTCTGCCTTCTTAAAGCTCTAAAGAACCTGGATATCCAGGGATTCACTGCTAGCTGTTGTTCAAGGAATACACTTAAAGCCGACACCTGACTCTTAAGGGTACTAAGTGCCAATCCCTTATCTGCCCCACTCTGTAGGAACTCTAGCACTGCTACTGGACTGCGAACATTAAAGGAGCTCTCTGCGCACCAAGAACTGAATTTCTTCCAGACTTTCAAATAGATTTTGCGCGTCTCCTCTTTTCTAGAATTCAGAAGAGTTGTTATCAGTCCTTCGGAAAACCCCTTACTTCTCAGCAAGTCCTCTTCAGTAGCCAGGCAGCCAGATTCCACCTCTCCACCTGAGGGCAGCAGACTGGGCCTTGATAGAGCAGATCCTCCCTGACTGGTAGAATCCAGGGTGGTTCCACCGCCAGTTTCCTTAGAACCGAGAACCATGGCCTCCTGGGCCAGTGTGGAGCTATCAGGATCAGGGTCATGTCCTCTAACTGGAATTTTCTCAAGACCGCAGGCAACAGAACCGGAGGGGGGAAGGCATAGCATTTGGCAAAATGCCAGCTCTGAGACAGAGCATCCACCCCTATCGCCCCGTCCCAGTGGTTCAGGGAGAAAAAGAGAGGGGCCTTCGTGTTTTCCCCTGAAGCGAAAAGGTCCACACATGGGATCCCCCATTTCTCGATAATCATCTTGTAAATGACCTGATTGAGGACCCAATCGCCTTCCTTCAACTTCCTCCGGCTGAGGAAGTCTGCTCTCTGGTTTAACTCCCCTTTTAGGTGAACCGCCGATAGTGAGAGTACCGTGACCTCGGCCCAACTGAAAATTATCTCCGTCAGACCCCAAAGGGAGCTGCTCCTGGTGCCCCCGTCGGTTCACAAGCAACCGCTGAGGAATTGTCTGAACGGATCTGTACATGATGTCCCCGGAGATCCTGTTGGAAGGCTCTGAGAGCCAGAAAAATGGCCCTTAGTTCTCTCCAGTGCGAGGACTGTACTGCGTCCTCGACCCCCCAGGAACCTTGTGCCAGACTCGTCCCCAGGTGTGCGCCCCAACCGGTGCCACTTGCATCCGTTGTCACAATTTTGGACACAGGCAGAACCCATTCCAAACCCTGCGATAGGTTTGCTGCCTTTCTCCACCACCACAGGGACCTCTTCACTCGTACAGGAATGAAGACTGCCGAGTCCAAGGACTTCTGAGTGTGGTCCCAAACTTTCAGAATGAACCACTGTAAAGGGCAGAAGTGCACTCCTGCCCACCTTACTGCTGGGAGGGCAGCTGTCAGCAATCCCAAGGCTGACATGGCCCTTCTTATGGTGATTTGGTGATTGCCCTGTAGAACTGCCAAAGCTCTGTCTATTTTGGCAATTTTCTCTTCGGGAAGAAAAACTCTCCGTTGGATTGAGTCCAAGATGTAACCAAGGAATGTAATCCTCTGGGATAGAACCAGGCTGGACCTCTCCAAGTTTAGGAGCCATCCCAGATGTTCCAGTATACCTCTCGTTACTTACAGATCCTGGACCAGCTGCTCTGGGGTGGGAGCAAAAAGGAGCAGGTCGAAAAAGGGAATCTGCGCTTTAATGCTCTGGAAAAGAAAGGTTTCCTTTCCGGGTCCCGCCATTCCCTTTTAATGGTATCTACTAGGACCTCATGCACCGGAAAGACCCTTTTCTTCTGCTCTCCAAGACCCACGTACATTCGGTCATGTAGAGACAGAGATTTTCTCTCCTGGATACCTAGGGTGGTGTGGATTGCTCCCAAGAGCTCCTCCACCTCCTCCAAGGAGAGTTTATATCGGGAGGTTCTGGAGGACTCGCCATCCACCTTCTCTCAATCTGATTCGCTTGAGGAATGTGAGGATGCACCATCCGATTCATCCTCTAAAGCCTCTCTGGAAACCCCCGGTAACTCCTCACTGACTGAGGGACCTGAAGGACCAGGTGCGACATCATGCTGTGCTGGCAGAGGACCTGCTGGGGGCTGTATAGGCTGAAAATTTTCAAACAATGTTTTGAAAGATTGAAAAGTGCTGGAAAGCTCCTTAACAGAAGCTGCCAGGTCAGAGCTCTGTTCCATAGAGTGTTCTTTAACTAAGTCTTCAATGCATTTTTTGCACAAAACCTTCCCCCAGGACTCTCCCAAAGTACTACTACATGATGGGCACTTTCTTTTGGACACATGTAAGGGCTTGGTCTTTTCCGCAGGTTTGTCCTGGAATGACAAAACAGGTGTCGGCATCAGCAACAGTCTTTTTAAAAACAAAGAACCAAGTGACCAACACCAGGAGTGCACCCCCCCCCCCCAGGACCAACCACCACCAGGGTCCCAGACGTGCCTCTCCTCCCCTCTGACCACTAAGAGGGGGGATTTATCCCATGAAGCTAAGTGGAAATAAGGTAAGGGAAAACCACCCCAGGGTTCCACTTACCTTAGTGTGGCTGGTGCTGGCGTCACCCGGCACAGAACAGGAACCATCCGTCTCTGACATCCCTCTGGCCAGGGGAGTGGTCTGCCTCAGAATGCTCCTCTGTCTGACACTTTAGCTTTAATGGAGCCCGCACCAGCCATTGCACCGTTTGTTTATCCGTCCCGCGGGCGGAACCGGAAGCTGCGGTCCGAACGGAAGTGCCCTTCCCGTCGGAAATGACGTTGCCCGTCATCCGACTCAGCGATTGCTCCATGCTGACTCTCAAGATGAGGGGAATCTGGACACCTTCGTATCACCTTCCCCAGGCAGCGGAAAAAACGAACTCCCAGGCCTTCGCATTCCCCAAGGAAGGACAGGGAGCGCAATGCCACAGCAGGTAACCAGACTCCCCATCTGAACTGCTGTGAATGAGAGACCTCTGTCTCTCCTTTCTAACGATCATACCGGCCTCAGCCTCACCAGCTGATATGGCCCAGGTTCCTAGCGATGTCTCCCTTCTGGAGGAAACACCAAAACTGACGGGCTAAAGGGAAGGGGCGACTTAAAAGTCTGGTGGAGGCGGTGTTTCCTAAGAGGGGAGGAGCCGAGGTCTCCCAAGTGTGCTGTCCTGAAAGACGAAAGAGGGAAAAAACCCTACACCACAATCCCCCCTCCAAACAAATGATTTGGACCAGTGCACAAAATAAGGTCTATAAAGACATGGATGAAGGAGTTTGGGGTGGAGGAACTTGACTGGCCTGCACAGAGTCCTGACCTCAACCCAATAGAACACCTTTGGGATGAATTAGAGCAGAGACTGGGAACCGGGCCTTCTCATCCAACATCAGTGCCTGACCTCACAAATGCTCTTTTGGAAGAAGAGTCAAACATCCCCACAGACACACATTCCTAAACCTTGTGTACAGCCTTCCTAGAAGAGTTGAAGCTGTTATAGCTGCAAAGGGTGGGCCAACTCAATATTGAACCCTACGGACTAAGACTGGGATGCCATTAAAGTTAATGTGCGTAAAAGGCAGGCCTTCCAATACTTTTGACAATATAGTGTAGGTCACATATAGTTACATAATTAGTCAGGTTGAGAAAGTCCATCTAGTTCAACCAATAAATAAAAATAAAAAAGTACTCCTACGATATAGTTTTGGTAGATCTAAAAGATTTTATACAGAGATTGTATAATCAGAATGTATACACCTAAAATTAACTAGTTTTCACTTTTGGTGCCATTAATTGTTAACGACAGCCCAAAATGCAGAAGCAAACATTTTGACAAATGAAAAAACTAGTGACAAACACAGCAAAAATATGCAAGACCCAAGATGCAAGACACTGAAATCACTGGGCTGCCCTATGCATGTTGTAGGAAAAACGATCCAATAAATGTGCGCTCCCACTACGCTAGGTGTGAATGGGGAATGAGTGTGAAATTGGTGTGTTTACACAAAAACAATGAGGCTCCATTTACAGCTACACTTTTCCAAATGCATGTCAAACTGCACAGAAAACACGCACTTTGTGAATCACACTTGTGTCGCTATTAAATGTTAATGGCATCCCAAACAACAAATGAACTGCAAGCACACCAAAAGTGTGGTAAAACCGTTCCATGCGTCAAAAAAAGTTCTGGGGCAGTTGTTCCATGTAGGGCAGTCCATTCAAGAGAATGGGCTGCCCTATGCGTTACAAGCGTAAATTCTCCAAAACGCAAAAGGAGAGAACACCATTAAAGCAGAACTCCGGCCCAATTTTTTCTTTCCGTGTCCTTGTTGCTCTATCTCCTACCTTCACCAACTTTGCCATCCATGTTCTTCTGAGCTCTGTAGTTCCTCTGTAATAGGCTGCTGAATTTGCTGAAAAAACAATATTGCCTGCTGACTTCCTGTTTGTAAGACCGCTGGCTGCTATCCATCTCCTCAGCCAGTGGTCTGACACGCCCCCTTGTAGTCCTCTGAAAGCCGTGTAGGAGGAAGCAGAGATGTTGTGGGCAGAAGGGGTCTCACAGCCCCCGGTCTGTGCTGCCCATGGAGGCGGTGTCCTTATCTCTCCTCTCTCCTTCCCTTCCCTAACACTCCCCCGACCGTCACCGCCCCCCGCCTGCTATCTCCGTGCAGTGCGTGGATGATTATCATCAGTATACCCTTGTATGACAAAACGGGGATCTCCCACCATTATTGGCGCTGTCAATCATAGTAATGGCGGGGGGGTGGGGCATCAGCGCTCGGCGTTCTCGTATACTATACCTGACACCGTGGGAGATCTCTGCTGTGTCATACGTTACATGGAAGTTGATCCTCTTACGGGACATTAAAGGGAACACCTACTCACAGGTCATAAAGAGTGTGGGACATACAAAAGTTGTATGATAAAGTGTTTATTAGTGGTGTAGATCTTTAAAAGGATCTTTTTACATGGAGTAAATATGCAGCATACGTGATACATACAAAAAAGTAGCAATACAATGCAAGGAATAATTCACAATCATAGAACCCCTTGGACACAGCCAATCACAGATCACTGTAAACGGCCAATCACAGCCGTTTACAGCGCGATCGCCGCCTCCAATGAGAGATGATCTAAAAGGTAAACAATTGAGATCATCTCTCATTGCCGGCTCTCTCTCTCTCCTCACACAGAGACAGCGGGTGAGGAGAGAGAGCTTCTGTGAGTAGTAAAACAGCAAAGTGTGCCCAAAAAGTGCCCAACAGTGCCCACAGTGACACCAATATAGTGCCATCTGTGCCCACCTGTGCACATCAGTGCCCACTTGTGCCATCAGTGCATCATCAGTGCCCACTTGTGCCATCTGTGCACAGTGCCCGTCTGTGCCCATCAGTGCCCGTCTGTGCCCATCAGTGCCCGTCTGTGCCCATCAGTGCCCGTCTGTGCCCATCAGTGCCCGTCTGTGCCCATCAGTGCCCGTCTGTGCCCATCAGTGCCCGTCTGTGCCCATCAGTGCCCGTCTGTGCCCATCAGTGCCCGTCTGTGCCCATCAGTGCCCGTCTGTGCCCATCAGTGCAGTGCGCATCTGTGCAATCAGTGCGCATCTGTGCAATCAGTGCCCATCTGTGCCATCTCATCAGTGCCCATCTGTGCCATCTCATCAGTGCCCATCTGTGCCACCTCATCAGTGCCCATCTTTACCAATCAGTGCCCATCTGTCGTTTCAGTGCACATCTGTGCTGCCTTATCAGTGCCCATCTGTGCTGCCTTATCAGTGCCCATCTGTGCCGCTTCATCAGTGCCCATCTGTGCCACCTCACCTGTGCCACATCAGTGCATATCTGTGCCCACCTGTGCCGCCTCATTAGTGTAAATCTGTGCACATCTGTGCTGCTTCCTCAGTGCCCATCTGTGCTGCCTCAGTGCCCATTTGTGCCGCCTCATCAGTGCCCATCTGTGCGATCAGTGCCCATCTGTGCCGCCTCATCAGTGCCTATTTGTGCGATCAGTGCCCATCTGTGCCGCCTCATCAGTGCCTATTTGTGCGATCAGTGCCCATCTGTGCCGCCTCATCAGTGCACATCTGTGCCATCAATCAGTGCCACCTCATCAGTGCAGGCTTAGCACACAGCTGTGCAATCTCATAACCACCAGCAGCCATGTCCAAAAAAAGCTTTTCCGCCGAGGAGGCATACCAAATTCTTTCTACGGCCGACGAGAGCAACTCGGAGCTCTCTTTTTCAGATTCCCTTTCCAATTCGGATTCTGACGTAAATTACGAGCCAGTCCTCAGTAGTGAAACACTTACAGACTCAGAGGAGGAAGAAACTCGGCCCACCAAACGAAGGCGTTCTAGTGAGGAGGCAGTGGCATCCACCAGCACCGCAGTGGCACCCGCCAGCACCGCACCGCAGTGCCATCCACTAGCACCGCAGTGCCTCGGCAAGAAAGGCCAAGTACCAGTGGGGTGTCACCCCAGCCCCAAAGGGTTAGGTCCCATGCCAGCCTTCCCTTTGCACTTCAGAACCCCTTGTGGCTTCCTCCTAATTCAGGAGAAGCTAGCGTTCCCCCTTTCACGGCCCAGCCAGGAGTCCAGGTGGATACAGGGAATTTCACCCCAATTAATTTTTTTAATTAAATTTTTACAGAGGACATGTTGGCGTCAATTGTGGCCCAGTGCAACCTGTATGCACAGCAATTTATTTTGCAAAATCCCACATCATATTATGTCCGTCCCTATGAGTGGAGAGACCTGACAGTGGAGGAGTTCAAGGTTTTTTTGGGCCTCACATTGAATATGGGGCTCACCAAAAAAAACGAATTCCGTTCCTATTGGTCAACCCACCCCCTCCACCACATGCCGCTCTTCTCCGCGGTAATGCCCAGAACCAGGTATCTGATGATAATGAGGTTCCTACATTTCAGCGACAATACCCAGTGCCCTCCCCGAACTGATACAAATTTTGACAGGCTTTACAAAATTCGCCCAATATTAAATTATTTTTCCGAAGTATTCCCCCAGCTGTTCACCCCGGACCAACAAATATGTGTAGATGAGTCCCTTGTGAAATTTAGCGGCAGGCTTAAAATTAAGCAATATATCCCCAGCAAAAGGGCCCGCTATGGGGTGAAGGTGTACAAACTATGTGAACGAGCCACAGGGTACACATATTCCTTCATAGTGTATGAAGGGAAGGACACCCAGCTGCAGCCTCCTAATTGCCCGGACTACTTGGGAACCAGCGGGAAAGTTGTTTGGGACCTCATATACCCCCTACTCGACAAAGGATACCACTTGTATGTAGATAACTTCTACACTTCTCTGCCCCTGTTCCACAACCTTCATCGGAAGAAGACGCCAGCATGTGGCACCGTGAAAAAAAATCGTAAAGGCTTTCCTCAAAGTCTTGTTAATAAGAAGTTGAGAAAAGGCGAAACGGCATGTCTGCGTAACAGAGATTCTGGCAGTGAAGTGGAGGGACAGAAGGGATGTGTATATGTTGTCTTCCATCCACAACAACACCTATGTGGAAATCCCCAGAAGGAATGGCCCCATCCAGAAACCCACATGCATCCATCAATACAATTTGTTTATGGGGGGAGTCGACTTCAACGATCAAATGTTGGAACCATATCTTGCCACAAGAAGGACATACCACTGGTACAAAAAAGTAGAGATTTATTTTTTTCAATTGGCCATATACAACTCCTATATCATTTACCGCAAATCCACCCAAAACCCCCAACCCTTCCTTGGCTACCAGGAGGAAATTTACACTGCCCTTATATTCCCGAACGGCCCACCAGTAAACATCCGATCAGATGTTGTTAGTCGACTCTCCGAGCGCCACTTTCCAGATAAACTCCCTCCCAGACCAACAGGCCAAAGACGTCAAAAAAGATGTAAGGTGTGTACCAGAGCAGGAGTCAGAAGAGACACATCTTATTATTGTGCAGAATGTCCTTCCGAACCAGGCCTCTGTATAGGTGAATGCTTCCGCCGTCACCATACTTCACTAAATTATTAGTGAAGTATGGTAACCGTAATCCTCAGTTCCTGCCTTCACACCCCTTATGCCACTGCCTGCTCTGTAACTGACCCTGGCTTGTTATTTGACCACGCTTCTGCCTGCCGATTTTGTACATACCGCTGCCTCATCTGGAACTGACCCTGGACTGTTTTTTCGACCATGCTTCTGCCTAACGATTCTGTACATACCTCTGCCTGATATGGAACTGACCCTGGACTGTTATTCGACCATGCTTCTGCCTAACGATTCTGTACATACCTTTGCCTGATCTGGAACTGACCTTGGACTGTTTGACCATGCCTCTTGCCTGCCTCTTGGACTGATCTTGTACCCTGCAACTGGACTAGTGGGATTCAACACAGGGGTCTCACATATGTGAGGGGCTCCAGAATAGTTTTTCTGGATGAAGAAAACAATTTTCTTTGTTTTCTCATTCCTAGATTAGGGTCTGGAGACTCGGAGGCTTCAAAGAGATTTGGGTGGGAGAAGCCTCTACCCCTGTCCCCATTCTGTCCTGAATGAGGCCCTACTTCTGCCTGCTGCCTGTAGGAGTTACTGCCGTCATGCCTCTGTTTGTCGCACTGACCACAGCACATGGACCTTGTTCCTGCCTACTACCAAGACCAATATTTTGGCACTGCTGACAATCTCTGCCTGCACTGACCTATGGACAGTATCCCTGCCTGCTGCCTGTACTGACTATGGACAGTATTTCTGCCTGCTGCCTAAAAAATTGTGTTCGCTGTTGCTGACCAAGTCCCTGCCTGCTGCCTGAACCAGTGCTATCCTCCTGTGGACAACTGTACTACTAAAACCACAGGTAATCTTTTGTTTCTCTTTGCTCAGCATAATGTATTTTGGGGTGTAATTCTTGGTATATGCATGCTATGTGTCCCTGGAACACCTGATGGTGTTCCTTGCATGTTGGATCTCTGTATGTGGCCAGGCTGTGTAAAGGTCTCACACATGTGGTATTGCCATACTCAGGAGTGGCACAATGTATTTTGGGGTGTCAATTTTGCTATGTAAATGCTATGTGTTGGAAATATCCTATAAACGGACAACTTTGTGTAAAAAAAATGCGTTTTCATTTTTTTTCCACATATTCCAAAAACTTCTGGAAAAAAATGAACCATTCAAAAGACTCATTATGCCTCATAGATTATACGTTGGGGTGTTAGCTTTCCAAAATGGGGTCATTTTGTGGGCGTTTCCATTGTGCTAGTGCTCTAGGGCCTTCAAAAGTGTAATAGGTAGTCAACAAGTTAGATGGGTAATTTATGCTCCTTGAACACCTGATGATGCTCCCTGCATGTTGGGCCTCTGTATGTGGCCAGTTAGTGAAAAAGTCCCACACATGTGGTATTGTAATACTCAGGAGGAGTAGCCGAATGTATTTTGTGGTGTCATTTGTGGTATGCACATTCCATGTGAGAGAAATAAGCTATTACAATGACAATTTTCTGAAAAAAATATAAAAAAAAAAAAAAAAAAAAAAAAAAAAAAACTTAATTTGCAAAGAATTGTGGGAAAAAATGACAACTTCAAATAACTCACCATGCCTCTTACTAAATACCCTGGAATGTCTACTTTCCAAAAAGGGGTCATTTGGGGGGCATTTTTACTTTCCTGGCTTGTTAGGGTCTCAAGAAAGGAGATGGGCCTCAGTACATCAGGTGTGATCAGATGTGATCATTTTTTTATGATTTGTACCATAGCTTGTAGACTCTATAAATTTCACACAGACCACATAATATCCACTAATTTGGGTTATTTTTACCAAAGATATGTAGCAGTATAAATTGTGGCCAACATTTATGAATACAAATTGCTAATTTGCAAAATTTTATCACAGAAACGAAGAAAAAAGCATTTTTTTTTCAAAATTTTCGGTCTTTTTTCATTTATAGCGCAAAAATTAAAAAACCCAGAGGTGATCAAATACCACCAAATGAAAGCTCTATTTGTATGAAAAAAAGGACAAAAAAATTGTTTGGGTACAGTGTTGCATGACTGAGTAATTGTCATTCAAAGTGTGAGAGCACTGGAAGCTGAAAATTGGTCTGGGCAGGAGGGGGGTTTAAGTGCCCAGTAAGCAAGTGGTTAAAATACAAGTATACAATATACATGAAAAAAGCACAACGGTTACTAACCATATAGTATTGCTTGGAGAGCATGTGTCAAATGCTGCATTCATGTTAAAAAGAAGGAGTGTCCTGGGGGGGGGGGGGGGGGGGGACGACGTAACACCACTGGAGGTAAAGGTATGTCCTGCTCCCGGTTCACAACCCGCAAGGTCACAATGCGTACCCCAGGCGCGGCCACCAGGGAAGAATTCCTCAGCAGAGGGCGTCAAAAACGGGCCACCGGTAAGTAGGAAGGTCCTGGAAGAAGCTCCAGTCTGTAAGCAGCAAGAAGTGGAAGGGAGGGTAGGGTAATGAAGAGGCAAAGGGAGGGTATGTATACATACATGTGGATATGTGGTACATGGATGTGGGTTGGGCCACAAGTGTGTGGTACCCACTAAGATGATAAATGTAGACATAGTTGGCATACCTGGGTGATTCATTGGTGGTATCCTGGCGTAAAAACTAGGGGGGGGACACTTGAGGGCAAAGGACGTCTGGGCCTGGGTCTCGTATGGTTTGATATAGTACTCCAGCCGGATAACCCCCAAGGTATGGGGGTCCTTGTTGCTGCAGGCAGGGAAGTAGTTTGGTGCCAGCCAAAGGGTGTTGCAGGGCACTGGAGGGGACAAGAGTACCAGGCCAGGAAGGACTTGCAGGGTTCAGTCTGACAAGAGGTAAGGAAGACAGTGAGCTAAGTGTGAACCCCATGGTGAATGTAAGTCCAATGTAATGGCAGTCTTACCTTGATGGGGTCCCAGGTGCGGGCTACGTGTGGTGCAGATCGGCGGTGAGAGACGCCGTAGGATGTATAGTAGAAAAATGCCTCGTCATATAGTGAGGCAGCGCCCGCGATTGGTTGCGGGCGCGGCCAATGGGTGGAGAGGTAGACGCCCCCCGAGCCTGGGGCGCGCGCATCGGCCCCATAGGACACGGCCACCGGAGTGCATGTGAGCCTCCAGGTGCGGTGACGTATAACCCCCGGCGTGATGACGTACGCCGTGGGGGGTGGAGCCGAGACCCGCGAGTCGGGAGAAGCCGGGCCGAACCCGATCCAGTGTCTCCTGGTTACAAGAACGCCACCCGCAGCAACATGGTTGCGTCGGGTGGCCCCCCCGCGCCGAGTGAGGAAAAAATCCGGCAGCACGGGCCGGGGCGGGGCAGGATGGCCCCGCAGCCTGAGGAGAAGGGGCAGGACAAATCCAGCGGTGGTGTTAAGTAGTCAGGAACTGTAAAACAGGGAGCACACAGGGGAGACATGGCAGTACGGGGGTTGGCCAGAAGAAGGAAGGGAGGAACAGTGAATTATAGTAGGAGTAATTAAGACAATATTTGTAATGAGCCCAAAAAAAAAAAAAAAATATGCAAGGTGTACTTTGGGAGTCTTATGGACATAAATAAGAGGGATACACAAAATTGCTATATACATAATATACAATATGAGAGAAAAAAAAAAAAATAATGAAATGCAAGGTATGCTGCATAAATAAGAGGGGTACACAAAAATTGCTATATACATAATATACAATATGAGAAAAAAAAAAAAAAGGGGGTAGTGGGTGTATGTTCAAGTTTGGAGGGGGGTCTCATCTGGTTCCCATTCAGAGCCTCCAGACGCGAAACCTTCCAGGAATGGTCTAAAGGAGATGCATGTGTTTAATCCTGGGGGTTGGGTGGCTCTGAGTCTAAAAATCCACCTCTGTTCTAATTGTAGGAGTGTTTTATTCATATCTCCTCCACGTATACCGGGATGTACACGATCAAGGATTCTGAACCAGAATTTTGGGCAAATGCCATCATGTATGTTGGTAACATGGCGACCCAAGGGTAAGTTGGGGTTGCAGGTTTGCATGGCTGTAATGTGTCTGTAAGCCCTACGCCAGAACTCCTGGATGGTTTTCCCTATGTAGAAACATGTGCATTCGCATGTAAGTAGATATACTACCCCACATGTTTTGCAATTGGTGTAGTGTCTGGGTGTGAAGGGTTCGCCATTGGGTAGGATAATATGTTTGGAGGTGTTGAGAAACCTACAATAATTGCATCCGCCACACGTAAAAGTACCTTTGTTCTTACATGGGTCATGTTTTCCCCTACCTTTGAACTCGCTCCTGACCAGTTGGTTTCAGAGAGAGCCAGCCCGTCTGTAGGTGAGTGATGGTGTGGGGGGTACAAAGGGGCCAATAAGAGGGTCCATGGTAAGCATGTGCCAGTATTTTGATATGGTTTTCTTGATGGCCATGTGTTGGTTAGAGAACCTTGTGATGATGGAAATGGGTTGGGGTTTGGGTTTTTGTGTTGAGGGGTTGTACAGTATGTTGTTGCGTGTTCTGGCACAGACCCTCTTGTATGCTTTTTTTAAGACAGGAATTGGAATAGCCTCTGGCGCATAATCGTGTTTGTAGGATTTTGGCTTCTTTGATGAAGGTTGTATCGTCAGTGCAATTTCTTCTAGTGCGAAGGTATTGGCTGTATGGAATGGAGGCAATGAGTGTATGTGATGGAAAAATCTGGACAGCCGCACTCCGGATTGGAAAAGTGAAAAATAAAATCCTCTTTATTGAAAAAGTAATAACATGATTAAAATCCGTACATGGCTTTGTTGGGATAATGTAGCATAACCGCTAAGGCGTTTCACGCTCCCATAGAGCGCTTACTCATAGCTGGTTTGTACAAAAGTGATCACGACTTATATACACATAATTTGTCTACCACATGACTACATATTGATTATCTGATTCTAAACAGCTGGTCGTTAGTCTGTGTGGGATTTTTTTGGCATAGATGTAATTGGATGTGCATCCTATAGTGAAATCACTAATGAAGACATGAATATATAAATGAAATGTGTTCATGTTGACAAATGTCAACATATATGAATGATAAAAAATTATTTTCAAGGTTTTCGAAAAAACATATTTGTTATTTTCCAAAATCACAAGAATGAGATGGGTGCTGGAATTTGACGTTCAAACGTATAAATTATCATACGGATAGGCGCAAGTATGGGCAAACTATGTGAACTGGTGGCTGCGGTATAATGTAAATGGTGTATAGAGTGAAAATTGGGTCTATATGCATGTGGTAAAAAGATGTGCATCCAACTCCACTAGCGGTGTCAAAAAAAAAACAAAAAAAAAAAAAACTGAATATGTGTGTATGGTGCATAAATATATATAAAAAATATATATAAAAGATTAAACCACATAAAGGTAAAAATAAAAATAATAATAAAAAATAATAATAAAAAAAAGCAATTCTTTATATATGTGTATATGTATGATGATTTCAGCTTTCAAAAAACGTGATAACGTATGTGAATTGGAAGCTGGACAGAAAACTAGCGTCCTGTCACAATGATGCGTCCAATAATCTCCTGATTTGCAGGAGTCTATGTGTAAATAAGTGCTTTTGCTTCAATTCCTACATGTGTGAATTTTAATCTTTGCAGCATATGAAAGATTATGAAACTTATCACTCACTGATAACCCCGCCACTCCAGTTTCACAAAAGTGCTCATTTAAAACCTTGCATCATTCCGTATGGGATACATTCATCCCAATCAAGCAACAACATTAACGTTGCTGAACGTCTTTCTTTGAAGCAATCACATCTCTCGATGAATTGTCTTCAAGTGTATGGGCAGAACTATATGAGGTGGATAAAAATGGGACAAAATACAGTGTTTGCGCACCTGTCACTATTCTTTTATGCATAGTATAGTATTGGCAGTGACCATATGACAGGTTCATCCAATATATGTGTTTATATCAATGGATAAGTTACAATCTCACTCAACCAATTATTATGTGAAATAAACAACTGATCTACCCCTTTGAAGACCACAACTCTTAAATCAACTCAAAACACATGAGAACTTTGCAGAGAAAGTAATAAACCATGTACACATGTGGTAAAAAACATTTGTACAAACATTTGTGCAAAGTTAGTGTTATGGTCTACCTACAGCTACCATCAAACAATAATGTCTAATTAGAGACGAGATTCAAGTGACAGTGGATGCGAAAGATATAGTAAATTGTTTCTTTTTTAATGAAAGCATATATGCATATCACTAGTCATTTGCTCGTATGAGTGGGGGGATGTGTGGCCCAATAAAATGGATCGAATACTGGGGATATGTGTAAACTCAAAACACATGAGAATTCAATCAAGCAACAACATTAACGTTGCTGAACGTCTTTCTTTGAAGCAATCACATCTCTCGATGAATTGTCTTCAAGTGTATGGGCAAAACTATATGAGGTGGATAAAAATGGGACAAAATACAATGTTTGCGCACCTGTCACTATTCATTTATGCATAGTATAGTATTGGCAGTGACCATATGACAGGTTCATCCAATATATGTGTTTATATTAATGGATAAGTTACAATCTCGCTCAACCAATTGTTATGTAAAAATAAACAACTGATCTGCCCCTTTGAAGACCACAGCTCTTAAATCAACTCAAAACACATGAGAACTTTGCAAAGAAAGTAATGAACCAAGTATACATGTGATGAAAAACATTTGTGCAAAGTTAGTGTTATGATCTACCTACAGCTACCATCAAACAATAATATCTAATTAGAAACGAGATTCAAGTGACAGTGAATGCGAAAGATATAGTAAATTGTTTCTTTTTTGCTGAAAGCATATATGCATATCACTAGTCATTTGCTCGTATGAGTGGGAGGATGTGTGGCCCAATAAAATGGATCGATTACTGGGGATATGTGTAAGAGAGGAACTCATATATTGATATGTGTCCCTATATGTTTTTTTTACTCCATCATCCACCAAAAGAATGTGGATGTGTGATCAAGGAAAGAGTTGGGAGGAAGGGTTACAGATGTATTACTCGGGGATATAGCTTCAATGTTGTTTTATTCATAGAAATGTGAAACGTCCCACTCAAAGTTTAACCCCCGTGGGATCCTGGTGTCCAACGAGAATATCCAAAGGACTTCTCGTTTGCACAGTAACTGGAATCTGTCACCTCCTCTCACTGGTGTGATGATTTTCTCAATGCCCTGAATAGTTAAACTGGAAGTGTCTTTGTGGTGTGTGTAAACCCAGTGCTTTGATACATTGGTTAAGATCTCCTTCTTAATATTGTACAGGTGATCATGTAACCTGTCTCTGAGACGCCGTGTTGTGCGTCCAACATATTGTACCTGGCAACTGGTGCATGTAATAACATATACCACAAATTTGGTGTTACAATTAATAAACACGGGGATCGAGAATTCTTTTTGATTGCTGCATGATTTTATGAGTTGACCCGTTTTAATGTACCTGCAGTAATTACAAGTTTTTATTCCACACTTGAAATTGCCTGTGAAGTTGAGCCAATTGGATTTTATTCGGTTGGTTGAGAACAAACTGGGAGACAATGAGCGTCCCAATGTGGGTGCTCTGCGGGATACAACCTTGATTCCTTTAGAAAGGATGTTGTTATATATAGGGTCATTATACAAAACAGGAAGGTGTTTCATGATAATTTTCTTGATTGTATTAAATTCAGAGCTGTATGGAGTAGAAAATACCGGGATTCTAGGGGACATGTCCCTTCTCTGTTGAATGTTTTTAGCTGGTTTTTTCTTTACAAGTGAAGGTCTTGGGATAGATCTTACTGTATTGAGTGCTTTTTGTACTGATGTTTCTTTATAGCCTCGAGCTTTAAACCTGTTTGCCATGCTTTTGGCTTCAGCCTCAAAAGTATCAGGAGAGCTACTTATGCGCTTTAACCTTAAAAACTGGCTATATGGAATGCCTCTGATGGCGTGTTTAGGGTGTGCAGAGTCAGCTCTAAGTAGAGTGTTGCCACTGAGAGGTTTTCTGTACAGACTGGATTGAATCGCATTACCGGACCCCGCCAGTTGCACATCAAGGAATTCTATGGATCTGGATTGCAGATTTCCCGTAAATTTTAAATTTAATGGATTGTCATTGAAATATGCCAGCCAGATATCCAAATTAGCTTCTCTATCTGATGTAATAAATAACAGGTCATCTATAAAGCGACAGAAAAAGACCGTCTCTTTACGGCGGGGACTATTTGGTCCAAAGATGCGGGACCTCTCTCACCAGCCCATATAAATATTGGCCAGTGAGGGGGAAAATTTGGCTCCCATAGAGGCCCCGCATTTCTGGAGAAAATAGTCCCCGTCAAACATAAAAAAATTGTGTGTTAAAAGATACTCCAGGGCTTGTACAATGAACTCTTGTAAAATCAAAGAGAGTTTGCCTGTTTTTCTAAGAAAATAAGTGACTGCCTGGATCCCCAGATGATGTGGGATACTAGAGTATAAACTAGATACATCACAGCTGATCCATCTATAATTATTTTCCCATTTAATGTCTTGTAGTTTGTTCAATAAATCGTTTGTATCTTTTATGTAACTAGGGAGACTAGTGGCTATTGGCTGTAAATGCGAGTCTACCCACTCTCCTAAGCGTTCATTCAAAGAGCCTATCCCCGCCACTATAGGTCGACCTGTAAGGGGATTTAACCCCTTATGTATCTTTGGTAAGTGATGGAATATTGGTGTTATAGGGCATTCTGGAATAAGAAATTCTTTCTCGCTAGGAGTGAATATACCCATATGTATGGCCCTATCTATGAGTGTGGAGAGCGTGTTTTTGAAAGCAATAGTAGGGTTGGAGGATAATTTCTGGTATGTGTGTATGTCAGATAGTTGACGCAGAGCTTCTTTTTTGTAGACTTCTACATCTAAAACCGCCACCATACCCCCCTTATCTGCGTTTCTGATGACAATCTGATCGTCCGCGGAGAGCCTCTTAAAGGCTTGTCTCTCCTTGACGGACAGATTGTCCTGTGTAAATTTCTTTCTGCTGCAGCTGTGAGCCAGGTGTACCAAGTCCCCCTCTACTAGTTTTTGGAATGCGTCAAGATTCTTACCTCTGGCTGCCACTGGATAAAAATCTGATCTACCCCTGGAGATTTCAATGTGAACATCCGTGGGATTTAGAGGACAAGGATCTGACTCATGTGCCAAATCGGTTAGATCCTGTAGAGCACAGTTATCAACAAATAGTATGGGTGAAGAAGGGGACTCACCTGCATCACAGCTGTCTACAGACTCATTGGGCTCTTCCACTGCACAATCAAAAAAATGTTTCCTAAGAGTTAAAGTCCTTGAAAATTTATTAATGTCCAAAATTGTTTCAAAAAGGTTGAAATGTCTGCTAGGACAAAAGTTCAAACCTTTGGCCAACAGGCTGATCTCTTCTGTGCTCAGTTGTTTTTTGGACAAATTAATCACACTGCGTTTTACTTCCTCGGCGTCTTCTCCCGCAGCATGTAGCGTGTGTTGTTTGTGGCGTTTGTGTTTCCTACCACCTCTTCTTGTCTTTTTGTGGAGGGTTTCTTTTTCTTGGTTTGTCTGGACCTGTGAGGGTTTCCAGGGGAGTGGCTATTGGTGGATCTGATAGATTCTGGTGGGGTTGGAGATCTGTCAAATGATGAGTTTGACATGGTGCGTGCTAGAGTATTGTCGGCCGACTCCCCTTCATGGTCAGAGAAACTTACTCGTTTACCTCGGTTTTTGCGGGATCTGTTGGACTTGTAAAGTGGCTTGTGCCAGGTGTAAACCTTGTTTCCCTGATAATCATCCTTATCCCGTGCCATTTTGCCTTTCTTAGTATCAATCACTGCTCTTTCCATTCGATCTAGTTTTTTGTTTAACCTTTCATCGAGTTCAGAAAAACCTTTAATTGCTTGAGAAGTGGTGAGATCTTTTTGTATTGTGGAAATATCCAGTTGTAGCTTCTCTGTTTCCTTTTTCTTTGAGGCGATCAAAATCTCCATGAGTTTAAAGGAACAGGTGTCTAGAGTGTCTGTCCACTGTTTTTTGAAATCTTCATCAAATAAATCTGAGGTAGGAAATTTTTTGATTCTTAGTCCTCGAGGAATGTGCAGTATTGATACATATTCTGTGAGAAAAGTAATGTCCCAATAGGCTCTAATCTCTTTAGACATTAGTTGTTCTAGTTTCCTGAAGAGCCTTATCAATTGTATCTCATCGTCTTCCGACGGTTGTAAGGTGTATGCTTGCAATGGCTGTCTTAGAGGATTATTGGATGGTGCTGTAAGAGTTCTGCTAAAAGCTGCTTCCACAACAGGCACTTGTGTACTGGGATGATCCATAATTTATTTCCAAAGTTGCTCTCTCACTCTGAGACCAAAAGTGGTCTTCCAAAAATCATAAGGTTATAATAAAGTATATATACCTTGGTGGTGCGGGGAGATGACCGAGCTGGTGGAAAGAAATATGTAGCAAAAGTCCAGATATTTGAGATGAAAAAGATAGTTACCACCGCTCTAGGTGACCGGGTTCAAGCTTCCCGTCCTCCGCTGTGTGGATGATTGTGAGAGCCCCAGGTGCCGGCAATTGCTATTCCAATGGTATGTATGTGATGGAAAAATCTGGACAGCCGCACTCCGGATTGGAAAAGTGAAAAATAAAATCCTCTTTATTGAAAAAGTAATAACATGATTAAAATCCGTACATGGCTTTGTTGGGATAATGCAGCATAACCGCTAACGCGTTTCACGCTCCCATAGAGCGCTTACTCATAGTTGGTTTGTACAAAAGTGATCACGACTTATATACACATAATTTGTCTACACCATGACTACATATTGATTATCTGATTCTAAACAGCTGGTCGTTAGTCTGTGTGGGATTTTTTTGGCATAGATGTAATTGGATGTGCATCCTATAGTGAAATCACTAATGAACACATTTCATTTATATATTCATGTCTTCATGTTGACAAATGTCAACATATATGAATGATAAAAAATTCTTTTCAAGGTTTTCGAAAAAACATATTTGTTATTTTCCAAAATCACAAGAATGAGATGGGTGCTGGAATTTGACGCTCAAACGTATAAATTATCATACGGATAGGCGCAAGTATGGGCAAACTATGTGAACTGGTGGCTGCGGTATAATGTAAATGGTGTATAGAGTGAAAATTGGGTCTATATGCATGTGGTAAAAAGATGTGCATCCAACTCCACTAGCGGTGTCAAAAAAAAAAAAAAAAAAACTGAATATGTGTGTATGGTGCATAAATATATATACAAAATATATATAAAAGATTAAACCACATAAAGGTAAAAATAAAAATAATAATAAAAAATAATAATAAAAAAAAGCAATTCTTTATATATGTGTATATGTATGATGATTTCAGCTTTCAAAAAATGTGATAACGTATGTGAATTGGAAGCTGGACAGAAAACTAGCGTCCTGTCACAATGATGCGTCCAATAATCTCCTGATTTACAGGAGTCTATGTGTAAATAAGTGCTTTTGCTTCAATTCCTACATGTGTGAATTTTAATCTTTGCAGCATATGAAAGATTATGAAACTTATCACTCACTGATAACCCCGCCACTCCAGTTTCACAAAAGTGCTCATTTAAAACCTTGCATCATTCCGTATGGGATACATTCATCCCAATCAAGCAACAACATTAACGTTGCTGAACGTCTTTCTTTGAAGCAATCACATCTCTCGATGAATTGTCTTCAAGTGTATGGTTAGAACTATATGAGGTGGATAAAAATGGGACAAAATACAGTGTTTGCGCACCTGTCACTATTCTTTTATGCATAGTATAGTATTGGCAGTGACCATATGACAGGTTCATCCAATATGTGTGTTTATATCAATGGATAAGTTACAATCTCACTCAACCAATTATTATGTGAAATAAACAACTGATCTACCCCTTTGAAGACCACAACTCTTAAATCAACTCAAAACACATGAGAACTTTGCAGAGAAAGTAATAAACCATGTACACATGTGGTAAAAAACATTTGTACAAACATTTGTGCAAAGTTAGTGTTATGGTCTACCTACAGCTACCATCAAACAATAATGTCTAATTAGAGACGAGATTCAAGTGACAGTGGATGCGAAAGATATAGTAAATTGTTTCTTTTTTAATGAAAGCATATATGCATATCACTAGTCATTTGCTCGTATGAGTGGGGGGATGTGTGGCCCAATAAAATGGATCGATTACTGGGGATATGTGTAAACTCAAAACACATGAGAATTCAATCAAGCAACAACATTAACGTTGCTGAACGTCTTTCTTTTGAAGCAATCACATCTCTCGATGAATTGTCTTCAAGTGTATGGGCAAAACTATATGGGATGTACACGATCAAGGATTCTGAACCAGAATTTTGGGCAAATGCCATCATGTATGTTGGTAACATGGCGACCCAAGGGTAAGTTGGGGTTGCAGGTTTGCATGGCTGTAATGTGTCTGTAAGCCCTACGCCAGAACTCCTGGATGGTTTTCCCTATGTAGAAACATGTGCATTCGCATGTAAGTAGATATACTACCCCACATGTTTTGCAATTGGTGTAGTGTCTGGGTGTGAAGGGTTCGCCATTGGGTAGGATAATATGTTTGGAGGTGTTGAGAAACCTACAATAATTGCATCCGCCACACGTAAAAGTACCTTTTTTCTTACATGGGTCATGTTTTCCCCTACCTTTGAACTCGCTCCTGACCAGTTGGTTTCAGAGAGAGCCAGCCCGTCTGTAGGTGAGTGATGGTGTGGGGGGTACAAAGGGGCCAATAAGAGGGTCCATGGTAAGCATGTGCCAGTATTTTGATATGGTTTTCTTGATGGCCATGTGTTGGTTAGAGAACCTTGTGATGATGGAAATGGGTTGGGGTTTGGGTTTTTGTGTTGAGGAGTTGTACAGTATGTCGTTGCGTGTTCTGGCACAGACCCTCTTGTATGCTTTTTTTAAGACAGGAATTGGAATAGCCTCTGGCGCGTAATCGTGTTTGTAGGATTTTGGCTTCTTTGATGAAGGTTGTATCGTCAGTGCAATTTCTTCTAGTGCGAAGGTATTGGCTGTATGGAATGGAGGCAATGAGTGGTTGAGGGTGAAAGCTGCTGGCATGAAGTATGGAGTTGCCTGCAGTGGATTTTCTAAAGAGACTGGTGCTGAGGGAGCCCTTACTATCCTTGTAGATGGTGACATCAAGGAAAGTGATTGACTCGTGGTCCCAAGTCATGGTGAAAGATAGGTTAAAATCATTAGTGTTGAGTAACTGAAGGAACGCAGGTAGTAAGGATGTGGGTCCGTTCCACACTAGGAGGACATCGTCGATGTAGCGATACCACACGACGACGTTCTCCATGTATGGGGCGAGATGCGTGGATTCCTGTATCATATGTTCCCACTCCCCCAGGTACAGGTTGGCGTACGATGGGACACAAGAGGTCCCCATCGCGACGCCCTGCACCTGGAGGTAGTGGGAGCCATTGAATGTAAAAAAGTTGTGGGTAAGAATGAATTCGAGTGCTGCTAGTAGAAACTCATTTGTCTTTAGGTTGTACTGACTGTTAAGTGAGAGTATATGCCGTATACAGGAAAGGCCCTTTTCATGTGGTATGGAACTGTAGAGGGCCTCCACATCCACTGCCACGAGTGCTGACTCGGGAGGGATGCAGAGGCCGTCAACATTCTGTAAGAGGTGTGGAGTGTCCCGAATGTAGCTGGGGAGCTTGAGGACGTGGGGGCATAGGTATCCGTCTATGAATTGACTGAGTCGCTCAGTCAAGGAGCCGTTGCCTGAGATGATCGGTCTCCCGGGTGGGCATGTGAGATTTTTATGTACCTTGGGAAGGGCATAAAATGTAGGGGTGCATGGGTGTGGGGTGCGTAAGAAGTCCCATTCAGCCTTGTTGATAACGCCCTCACTGTAGGCGCGGTCAATAAGGCTGTAAAACTCCCTGTGATATCTTTCAATTTTCATTGCCGGTATCTTACAGTACCAGTCGTGGTTATCAAGTATTTGAGTGCACATGTTGATGTACAACTCATTGTCCATCACTACAATGTTCCCCCCTTTATCGGAGGGTTTGATAGTTATTGTAGGTCCTTGAGTAGGCGGAGAGCCTCACGCTCATGTCTCGTCAAGTTGTCCTTTTTGTGGTCTGGGGACTTAATGTTGCATATGTCCCTGGTGGTGAGTTTGACAAAAGCAGCAACATTGGGGTTGGTGTTGGGAAATTTGTCAGATTAGTTTTTAAATACACATGGTGGGGGGGGGGGGGTCCGATTGATCGAAACGACCGAGCAGCTGTTCCAAGTCGATGCGATCAATTAGGTCTGGTGTGTCGTTCTCCTCAAGGAGTTCGACAAGCGTGTCAAGAGCTTTTAGTTCATGTTGCTCAAAATTGGGTTTGGTGGGTGTCTCTTTCGTATACATTTGTTTGAGTATTAGCTTTCTGGCAAACAATTGAATGTCTTTGATGACTTCGAAATGGTCTAGGTTTTGGTTGGGACAAAAGCTTAAGCCCTTGGCTAGGACTCTGGTCTGCATATCTGATAGGGGGTAAGATGACAGGTTGATGACATTGAGGTTGTTTTTTTTGGGCTCATTACAAATATTGTCTTCATTACTCCTCCTATAATTCACTGTTCCTCCCTTCCTTCTTCTGGCCAACCCCCGTACTGCCATGTCTCCCCTGTGTGCTCCCTGTTTTACAGTTCCTGACTTCTTAACACCACCGCTGGATTTGTCCTGCCCCTTCTCCTCAGGCTGCGGGGCCATCCCGCCTCGCCCCGTGCTGCCGGATTTTTTCCTCACTCGGCGCGGGGGGGCCACCCGACGCAACCATGTTGCTGCGGGTGGCGTTCTTGTAACCAGGAGACGCTGGATCGGGTTCGGCCCGGCTTCTCCCGACTCCCGCGCCGCGGGCCTTCGGCGCGGGTCTCGGCTCCACCCCCCACGGCGTACGTCATCACGTATAACGTCACCGCACCTGGAGGCTCACATGCACTCCGGTGGCGGTGTCCTATGCGGCCGATGCGCGCGCCCCAGGCTCGGGGGGCGTCTACCTCTCCACCCATTGGCCGCGCCCGCAACCAATCGCGGGCGCTGCCTCACTATATGACGAGGCATTTTTCTACTATACATCCTACGGCGTCTCTCACCGCCGATCTGCACCACATGTAGCCCGCACCTGGGACCCCATCAAGGTAAGACTGCCATTACATTGGACTTACATTCACCATGGGTTTCACACGTAGCTCACTGTCTTCCTTACCTCTTGTCAGACTGAACCCTGCAAGTCCTTCCTGGCCTGGTACTCTTGTCCCTTCCAGTGCCCTGCAACACCCTTTGGCTGGCACCATACTACTTCCCTGCCTGCAGCAACAAGGACCCCCCAACCTTGGGGGTTATCCGGCTGGAGTACTATACCAAACCATACGAGACCCAGGCCCAGACGTCCTTTGCCCTTAAGCGCCCCCCCCTAGTTTTTACGCCAGGATACCACCGATAAATCACCCAGGTATGCCAACTATGTCTACATTTATCATCTCTTAGTGGGTACCACACACTTGTGGCCCAACCCACATCCATGTACCACATATCCACATGTATGTATACATACCCTCCCTTCGCCTCTTCATTAGCCTACCCTCCCTTACACTTCTTGCTCCTTACAGACTGGAGCTTCTTCCAGGACCTTCCTACTTACCGGTGGCCCGTTTTTGATGCCCTCTGCTGAGGAATTCTTCCCTGGTGGCCGCGCCTGGGGTACGCATTGTGACCTTGCGGGTTGTGGACCGGGAGCAAGACATACCTTTACCTCCAGTGGTGTTACGTCCCCCCCCCCCCCAGGACACTCCTTTTTAACATGAATGCAGCATTTGACACATGCTCTCCAAGCAATACTATATGGTTAGTAACCGTTGTGCTTTTTTCATGTATATTGTATACTTGTATTTTAACCATTACTTTCTTGACATATCTATGTCCATATATATCACTGATGATAACATCCTTACAACTGGTTTATAATTGTTTTTTCAATTTATAGACATACCTTTTGCTCGCTGATTCCAATCTGATACCCCTGAGGAAGAGTATATCTCGAAACGCGTCGGGTACTCCCCGCATATGTGTTCCATGTGTTTTGGAGTTCTATGATTGTGAATTATTCCTTGCATTGTATTGCTACTTTTTTGTATGTATCACGTATGCTGCATATTTACCCCATGTAAAAAGATCCTTTTAAAGATCTACACCACTAATAAACACTTTATCATACAACTTTTGTATGTCCCACACTCTTTATGACCTGTGAGTAGGTGTTCCCTTTAATGTCCCGTAAGAGGATCAACTTCCATGTAACTAGTTTCAATCTGGGATGTGGGCTCACCTACCCCTTAGACCAATTCAGCACCAACCCCTGCCTAGTTTTTCTGCTGTGTCATACAAGCAATTACCGTATTTATCGGCGTATAACACACACTTTTTTCCCTTGAAAATCAGGGGAAAATCGTGGGTGCGTGTTATACGCCGATCCCCCGCCGATTGTAAGCTTTTCGGCCGCTCTCAGCGGCTTTTAGCTTTTCTCTGCGGCTTTGAAAATGGCGCCGCCGTTCTTGGCCGCCTTCGGCCATTCTCTGCAGCTCTCGCCCGCCTTCGGCCATTCTCGGCGGCTCTCGGCCATTCTCAACGGCTTTCGGCCATTCTCGGCGCCTCTCGCAGTCCCGCGGGAGCCGCCGAAAGCCGAGTGCGTCCGAGAGCGGCCGAGAATGGCCGAAAGCGGCCGAGAATGGCCGAAAGCGGCCGAGAATGGCCGAAAGCGGCCGAGAGCGGGCGAGAACGGCAGCGCCATTTTTAAAGATGCAGACTACAGATGGACACTAACAAGGCTGCAATGGGGGACAAGGCTGCAATGGGGGACAAGGCTGCAATGGGGGACAAGGCTGCAATGGGGGACAACACTACAGATGGACACTGACAAGGCTGCAGATGGACACTGATGAGGCTGATGGGCATTTAAATGTAAGTTTTTTTTCCTTAAACTTTCCTCCTAAAAGTTTTTTTCCTTAAAATTCCCTCCTAAACTTGGGGTGCGTGTTATACGCCGGCGCGTGTTATACGCCGGCGTGTGTTATACGCCGATAAATATGGTACTGATAATAATCCTGCTTTGCACTGGTGGTCTGAATGCTGGTCCCATGGTGGTCCCCGACATGCTGGTCCCAGACATTCGGCACTGGGGGTCCCCGACAGGCGGCACTGGGGGTCCCCGACAGGCGGCACTGGGGGTCCCCGACAGGCGGCACTGGGGGTCCCCGACAGGCGGCACTGGGGGTCCCCGACAGGCAGCACTGGGGGTCCCCGACAGGCAGCACTGGGGGTCCCTGACATGGTGGTCCCTGACAAGTGGCACTGGTGGTCCCTGACAAGCGGCACTTGTGGTCCCTGAGAAAGCGGCACTAGTGGTCCCTGAGAAAGCGGCACTAGTGGTCCCTGAGAAAGCAGCACTTGTGGTCCCTGACATGGTGGTCCCTGACAAGCGGCACTGGTGGTCCCTGAGAAAGTGGCACTGCTGGTCTCTGAGAACACTGCACTGGTGGTCCCTGACATGGTGGTCCCTGACAAGCGGCACTGGTGGTCCCTGACATGGTGGTCCCTGACAAGCGGCACTGGTGGTCCCCGACATGGTGGTCCCTGACAAGCGGCACTGGTGGTCCCCGACATGGTGGTCCCTGACAAGCAGAACTGGTGGTCCCTGACATTCTGCACTGGTGATAAGCTGCACTGCTTTTAGGAGGAAAAGCTGCACTGCTTTTAGGAGGAAAGTTTAAGGAAAAAAACTTACATTTAAATGCCCATCAGCCTCATCAGTGTCCATCTGCAGACTTGTCAGTGTCCATCTGTAGTGTTGTCCCTGATTGCAGCCTTGTCCCCCATTGCAGCCTTGTCCCCCATTGCAGCCTTGTTAAATGCATTAAATTTATTCATTTAAATGTATTTATTAAATGCATTAAATATTCTATTAATATGCATTTATATTAAAATGCTTTGCATTTATAAGGCTGTAATTTATCACACCGTGTGTTATCTAAGACTTGCTGGCTGCAGAATGAGGGGTGTGATTTATGCTGAAGTGGGCAAATTCACATTTACATGTACATGTACAAGCCTAGTGTACCTCCCACATTTAATCTCATCCCAAGTATTCATGGGAAATGTAGGCTGATTACAGTTCGAGAGAGAGAAGAGGATATGACGTAGCCACTCTAATGCCCCGTACATACGGTCGGACTTTGTTCGGACATTCCGACAACAAAATCCTAGGATTTTTTCCGACGGATGTTGGCTCAAACTTGTCTTGCATACACACGGTCACACAAAGTTGTCGGAAAATCCTATCGTTCTACACGTACGTTGGGACTATAAACGGGGCAGTGGCCACTAGCTTTCATCTCTTTATTTATTCTGAGCATGTGTGGCACTTTGTCCGTCGGATTTGTGTACACACGATCGGAATTTCCGACAACTGATTTTGTTGTCGGAAAATTTTATCTCCTGCTCTCCAACTTTGTGTGTCGGAAAATCTGATGGAAAATGTCCGATGGAGCCCACACGGTCGGAATTTCCAACAACACGCTCCGATCGGACATTTTCCATCGGAAAATCTGACCGTGTGTACGGGGCATTACGCCTCCTACTTGCCAGAAAAGATTAAAGCATTTTTTAAATCAGAAAACTGACTTCCTGAAATATCAATCATACATATCTCTTAAACCAAGGGTGCCCAACCTTTTGAGGCGCGAGGGCCACTTTATCGACTTGGTAACCGCGGGCTACAATGAGCGTAAAGGGGGAATGGCAGGTCTGTGTGCACTCTGCATATGAAGAGCAGACACGGATGCAACGCGCTCTACCCTAAGGGCCCTCTGATCCACCCAGACAGAAGGGGACAGATCCCCTTCTGTTTTTTTTTTTAAGGAGATCGGATTGCAGACCGCTGGCTGCTATCCCTCTCCTCAACCAGTGGTCTGACACGCCCCCTTGTAGTCCTCTGAAAACCATGTAGGAGGAAGCAGAGATGTTGTGGGCAGAAGGGGTCTTCACAGTCCCCGGTCTGTGCTGCCCATGGAGGCGGTGTCCTTATCTCTCCTCCCTCCTCCCCTTCCCTAACACCCCCCCCCGCTATCTCCGTGCAGTGCGGGGATGATTATCATCAATATACCCTTGTATGACAAAGCGGGGATCTCCCACCATTATTGGCGCTGTCAATCATAGTAACGGTGGGGGGAGGGGCATCAGCGCTCGGCGTTCTCGTATACTATACCTGACACCGTGGGAGATCTCTGCTGTGTCATATAAGCAATTACTAATAATCCTGCTCTGCACTGGTGGTCTCTGACTGAATGCTGGTCCCATGGTGGTCCCCGACATGCTGGTCCCTGACATGCTGGTCCCATGATGGTCCCTGACATTTGGCACTGGGGGTCCCTGACAGGCGGCACTGGGGGTCCCTGACAGGCGGCACCGGGGGTCCCTGACATGGTGGTCCCTGACAAGTGGCACTGGTGGTCCCTGACATGGTGGTCCCTGACAAGCGGCACTGGTGGTCCCTGAGAAAGCGGCACTGGTGGTCCCTGAGAACGCGGCACTGGTGGTCCCTGAGAACGCGGCACTGGTGGTCCCTGACAAGCGGCACTGGTGGCCCCGGAACATGGTGGTCCCTGACAAGCGGCACTGGTGGTTCCTGACATTCTGCACTGGGGGTCACTGACAGGCGGCACTGGGGGTCCCTGACAGGCGGCACTGGGGGTCCCTGACAGGCGGCACTGGGGGTCCCTGACAGGCGGCACTGGGGGTCCCTGACAGGCGGCACTGGGGGTCCCTGACAGGCGGCACTGGGGGTCCCTGACAGGCGGCACTGGGGGTCCCTGACATGGTGGTCCCTGAGTAAGTGGCACTGGTGGTCCCTGACATGGTGGTCCCTGACATGGTGGTCCCTGAGTAAGCGGCACTGGTGGTCCCTGACATGGTGGTCCCTGAGTAAGCGGCACTGGTGGTCCCTGAGAAAGCGGCACTGGTGGTCCCTGAGAAAGCGGCACTGGTGGTCCCTGAGAAAGCGGCACTGGTGGTCCCTGAGAAAGCGGCACTGGTGGTCCCTGAGAACGCGGCACTGGTGGTCCCTGAGAACGCGGCACTGGTGGTCCCTGAGAACGCGGCACTGGTGGTCCCTGAGAACGCGGCACTGGTGGTCCCTGAGAACGCGGCACTGGTGGTCCCTGAGAACGCGGCACTGGTGGTCCCTGAGAACGAGGCACTGGTGGTCCCTGAGAACGAGGCACTGGTGGTCCCTGAGAACGCGGCACTGGTGGTCCCTGAGAACGCGGCACTGGTGGTCCCTGACATGGTGGTCCCTGACAAGCGGCACTGGTGGTCCCTGACATGGTGGTCCCTGACAAGCGGCACTGGTGGTTCCTGACAAGCAGAACTGGTGGTCCCTGACATTCTGCACTGGGGGTCCCTGACAGGCAGCACTGGGGGTCCCTGACAGGTAGCACTGGGGGTCCCTGACAGGCAGCACTGGGGGTCCCTGACAGGCAGCACTGGGGGTCCCTGACAGGCAGCACTGGGGGTCCCTGACAGGCAGCACTGGGGGTCCCTGACATGGTGGTCCCTGACATGGTGGTCCCTGACAAGTGGCACTGGTGGTCCCTGACATGGTGGTCCCTGAGTAAGCAGCACTGGTGGTCCCTGACATGGTGGTCCCTGACAAGCGGCACTGGTGGTCCCTGAGAAAGCGGCACTGGTGGTCCCTGAGAACGTGGCACTGGTGGTCCCTGACAAAGTGGCACTGGTGGTCCCTGAGAACGCAGCACTGGTGGTCCCTGAGAACGCGGCACTGGTGGTCCCTGAGAATGCGGCACTGGTGGTCCCTGAGAACGCGGCACTGGTGGTCCCTGACAAGCGGCACTGGTGGTCCCGGAACATGGTGGTCCCTGAGAAAGTGGCACTGGTGGTCCCTGAGAACGCGGCACTGATGGTCCCTGAGAACGCGGCACTGATGGTCCCTGACATGGTGGTCCCTGACAAGCGGCACTGGTGATCCCTGACAAGCGGCACTGGTGGTTCCGGAACATGGTGGTCCCTGACAAGCGGCACTGGTGGTCCCTGACAAGCAGAACTGGTGGTCCCTGACATTCTGCACTGGTGATAAGCTGCACTGGTTTGCATTTATGTTAAATGCATTAAATGTATTAATTTAAATGTATTTATTAAATGCATTCAATTAATATTCTATTAATATGCATTTATATTAAAATGCTTTGCATTTATAAGGCTGTAATTTATCACACCGTGTGTTATCTAAGGCTTGCTGGCTGCAGAATGAGGGGTGTGATTTATGTTGAAGTGGGCGAATTCACATTTACATGTACATGTAATAGCCTAGTGTACCTCCCACATTTACTCCCATCCCAAGTATTCATGGGAAATGTAGGCTGATTACAGTTAGAGAGAGAGAAGAAGATATGACGCAACCACTCTAACGCCTCCTACTTGCCAGAAAAGATTAAAGCATTTTTTAAATCAGAAAACTGACTTCCTGAAAATTCAATCACACATATCTCTTAAACCAAGGGTGCCCAACCTTTTGAGGCGCGAGGGCCACGTTATCGACTTGGTAACCGCGGGCTACAATGATCATAAAGGGGGGATGGCAGGTCTGTGTGCACTCTGCATATGTAGAGCAGAGACGGATGCAACGCGCTCTACCCTAAGGGCCCTCTGATCTACCCAGACAGAAAGGGACAGATCCCCTTCTGTTTTTTTATTTTAAGGAGATCGGATTGCAGATAGACGGTTGTAAACGGACACGAGTCCGTTTACATCTGTCGCTTTATAGAGGTGAATGAAGGGTCCGTTTGAGTCCACCTGAAAAACAGACAGGCGGACCCGATCGGACCAATCATGTGAAAGGGGCCTAAGGCTGCTTTTCACACTGATGCACAGCGGTTTACCTGTTCCTCAACTGACCTCAATCTTCACTTCTTCCTCAGGATTCCTGCTGCTGGCTGGTACTGCCGGTGGGTACTGCTGGCGGGTACTGTTGGCTAGTACTAGTACTGCTGATTTATACTGCTGGCTGGTACTGATGACTGGTACAGATAGTGGGTACTGGTACTGCTGGCTGGTATTGGTACTGGTACTGATGACTGGTACTTCTGGCGGGTACTGGTACCGCTGGCTGGTACTGCTGGCTGCTGTCCCAGATCGCGGGTTCCTGTGTCCCGACCTGCCATCCTCGAGCATAATTGTGACAGAAGCATGCAGCTGCAGTAGAGAGCAGAGCCGATGCTTCCTGTCACAGGTGGAGTACATTTGGTATCACTCCGCCTGTGAAGGAGCCGGCGCTATACATGAAGCATTGGCTCTGCTTCCTCTAGCGGCGGCTCCGTTCTTCACACTAATGCTTGAAGATGGCGGGCCGGGAACCCGCGATCTGGGCTTGCCAACCTGCCATCTCAGAGCAAGACATGGCGGGCCACATTGGAGGGCACCGCGGGCCAGCTTTTGGGCACCCCTGTCTCAAACGGTAAGAAATTTCACAAATGTAAAAACTGTTAAGTGTTAAGGGGGGTGTACTAATTGGGGATTTTTTGCAAATTCCGTAGTTCTGCTTTAAAGGGCAAATATTTTGGATCAGAATTGCTACCTCCTGCTTTTGCTGAAGGATCTGAGGCAGAGAATGAAACAGGAAAGTATTTTACCGCAAACTTGGGAGAGCCTCACTTAAGGAAATTAGTTTCTTGAATAAAAATATCAGCACAAGAAGTCTTAAATTCCTTCAGGGCTAACAAGCGTCTACTAGCGGAATTGAAGACTTTGACATTACGCAACATTATTTTTAAAGCCATATCAATAAGCACATAATACAAATCTCAACTTAACCAGACTGGGGGGTAAACACTACGGTATAAAAAACAGCAATGTAGAAAAAACAAGATGGTCTAGACCAGTGGTTCACCACCTCAGTCCTCAAGTACCCCCAACAGGCCATGTTTGCAGGTTTTCCTTTATCTTGTACAGGTGTTTTAAATCAGAGTCAATGGCTTGGTATTTTGGATAGCTATTTTATCTGAGAGAAACTCCCAAAACATGGCCTGTTGGGAGTACTAGTTGAGAACCACTGGCCTAGACAAGACCTATATAGTATTCATAGGAATTGTAAGACGCCTGAGAGGATCAAAAAACTCAGAAAACCACTTATTTGCCATTAGTGCGGTTAGGAGGGCATAGGGGCAACAGAAAGGTGGGTGCCCTATTCTGCAATTCATATTGAAAATAATAAATTTGAACCTGAAAGTCACATGATTAATCTGTATGGGAGTGCAGGAATAACCACTGAGGGATCGAGAAACATATTTTGTAGGTTTCATGAGGTATTGTCCCCATTAGGGCTGCAATAAACGATTAGTCGGCCGATTATTGTTTCAATTAATCGATTATTCGGTTAATAACCTTAAAAAAAAAAAAAAAAGTGTGGTGTATAATTTAGTTAATGTGTACAGTTTTAAAAAAAAAGGTAATTTATTAAATAAAATAATAAAATAAATCAATATATCTCTATGCAGTGGTAAATATAAATAACCAACTATATGGTTAGGGAGCAAAATATCGAATGCACTCTGAGCATAATAGACAGAAGAGATATACTGTATATACTATTAGAGGAGATATACTGTATGTACTATTAAAAGGGTGAATCTGGTAAATATCAGACTCAGTGATCAATTTTTTTTATTAAAAACAAAAACAATGTCTTCCTTCAAAAAAAAATTTCATTTTAAGAACGTTCGTTCTTTCATTCAGTGATTGTACAAATATTTTTCGCCTGAATATTCTCGGCTGAAAATTGATCCGTGTGGCCAGCATAAGGCTCAGTACACACCTATGCAGTTTGCTTTTCATCTGTTTCTGCAGTGCTTTTTTGCTGTGCGTTTTGATTTTTGTGCACGTAATTTTGCTGCGATTTGCGTTTTTGCATTTTTTTGGCCAATTTGTTGTTGAGCAGATTAAAAAAAAACATATTGCTGCAAAAATGCATTACATGCTTTTCTTCAGCTTCTCTATTGAAGTATATTGAACCAAAAAAGCACCGTTGTGCGTGAACGTGTCCCATAGGAAACCATGTGAATGAACTGTAGTGCATTTCTGCAAAAAGCACCAAAAAACACAGATGTGAACCAGGTCTAAGATGTTTAGTAACATAATGGGGTGAAAAAAACTAAAATTAGCCCTTTATAGTACAAAGAAGCAGATAATCACTACTGTAAAGGGGTTAATTTTTTTTAGTGTAGAACAGTGAAAGTAATATTTGCAGTAGCAATTATTTGCTCTTTTTGTACTATAAAGGGCTCATTTTAGTTTTTTTTTTTTAACCCCATTATGTTACTGGCCGATTAATCGATTATGAAAATAGTAATCGATTAATTTCATAATCGATTAGTTGTCGATTAATCAATTCGTTGTTTCAGCCCTAGTCCTCATGTTGTAAAGTGCTGCGCAAACTGTTAGCACCATATAAATCCTGCATTATAATAATAATACTACTACAATTGGTAATACAACAGGATAGGTGACATCGTAGAGCACATTAACACGAAAGTAACATACATGGGTTCCACCTTCATACAGGAAAGGTGAAATGCACCAAAGCTCCAATGCCCTACTCAGAGTGACTGATGCCACTTCTTGTAGCAGAAAAAGAATACAACATAGGATAAAAGTAAAAGTAAAAGGAAATGGGAGAAAGAAAAGAGGAAAATGAGCAGGATAGAGAAAAATGTTGGGAGTCTCTCCCAGGCCGGACAACGCCCTATGCCCCAACAGTCCGGTGAGATACATTTGTTCCACTAATAAGGGTTAGGGTTCCAGCAAAGATTGGTCAAAATTAGACAGCAAATGTTTATCGGTCCATGGCTGCCAGATTTTTATTTTTTTTTGCAAAATTGTGTTTTTATTAAACTTTTATATTTTTTAAGCAAACAAATACATAATTGTTGCATAATGTAAATTACATAGATATTGAAAATACAATGGTGTCATTAAAGAACAAAAACAATGAAGTATAAGGAACAGACAAAGTCCATGGGTGCAGAGCACAGGGGTGTTCTGCACATCAAGTCAAGAAAACACAAGTTAAACAGCTCGTAAGTAGGTAATTCAAGTTTCAGAATCAGAGAACAATCATATGGGAGAAGAGACACAGGTTTCATGCAGGACATATGATATAAGGTAGAAGACTCAGTAAGGCATCTAATGACCTATATGAAGATGAGGGAGTGGGGAAATGCAACATGGGCACATGTAGCACAGTAGCAATATAATTTAAGATGTGGTAGTTGGCATAGAGGTCCCGAATTCCGACCGATCCCAAGGTTCCCACAATTTATCAAATTGAGGCTGTTAGATATTCCATCCTCCGAATTTCAGCCACTAGATGCAGAAATTTGGATTCAAGGAGGTGGTGTGTTGGAAAGCCAGCACATAGGGATAAGCCTTTTAGCAGCCAGTAGAATATAAGAAATAAGTCTATTGGCTTTTTTGGTTATGCCAGGGAAAGAGAGACCCACTAAATAGTTCAAGGGATCGAGCGGAAGGGACACATCCATCACTTTCTGCATTAGGAGCCGAACCTCATGCCAGAAGGGTTGGATCATTGAACACTGCCAGAAAATATGAAACAAGGAGCCCGTATCTGTCCCGCAACGCCAACGTGGCGAGACTGAGGGATCATATTTGTGAATTACATCAGAGGTTTTATACCAAAACATGAGGATCTTCACAGACGTCTCCCTTTGGGTTACACATTTGGAGGATTTGGAGATAGAGGACCAAATCTTATCCCATACTTGGGCCGAAATAGGTCTACCTATTAAATCAGACCACCTCTTCATATAGTGGTGTGTGGTCTCAGTAAGGGGTGTCGACTCATGGAGGATGCGATGAATGGAGGATATTAAATGCAATTGATGAGGTCCTTGAGCACAAAGATATTCAAAGGAGGACGGTTTGTCAAGAGTTAAGGTTGGGGATTTGGAGGGGAAGAAATGTCTAACCTGCAGATAGAAGTGGAAGAGTTGAGGGGGAATATCAAATTTCTCACGTAAGGTATCGAAGGTATGTAGTTTTCGTGTGATGGGATGTACTAGATTTTGGAGTTGGAAAAGGGGGATATTGAGCCATGGGAGAACCCTACTTAGGGACATACTATCTGGTATGAGTGGGTTGAACAATATATTTACCAGGTGAGAGCAAGGTGAAGCAAGGTGGTAATCCCTGAGGCATTTACGCCAAATGGATAAGGTGAAAATCATTGGAGCAGTACATTGACGTTTGAGAGTGGAATCTAAGGATTGGGGGGTGTCCCAAACCAGAGAATTCGGATGAACCGGGTACAGCACTCCCTTTTCAATGGCCGCCCACTGATTTGGTGTGAACAAACAAGACCACGAGGCAATAACCCTCAAATGTGAAGCGTAGTAGTATTTAATAATGTCCGGAGCTCCCAAACCACCCCTGGATCTTGGGGCAAAAACCAAAGATCTTGCTATGCGATGGGCCCTGCCCCCCCCCATATGAACTTAAGAAAACTTCTCTGGAGTGCTTTTAAATTGAGAGGAGGGTATAGCAATTGGTAATGTTTCAAAGTGATATAATAGTCTAGGTAGAATGGACATTTTTAAAACATTAATCCTGCCCAGCAGAGATAGGGGAGATTTATTGATGTATGTAACTAGAGGCGGGAAGTTAGCTGAGTAGAGAGAAGAGTAGGAATGGGTAAGAAGAACATCTAGGTATTTGAGGGAGGATTTGCACCACCTATAAGGATATGATTCCTTGAGTTGTGATAATAAGGGTAATGGGATGTGTATGTGTAGGGCTTCGGTTTTAGAAGTGTTAACCTTATAACCTGAGATGGCTCCAAAAGAAGTCAGAATTTTATGTAGTGAGGGGAGAGATATCAATGGATTAGTTATAGTGAGCAAGATATCATCTGCAAAAAAGTGACAATTTATATTCCCCCTGTCGCATCACCACCCCACGAATATCCGGGTGATTACGGATGGACTCGGCCAGGGGTTCTAGACATAAAATAAAAAGTAATGGTGATAGAGGACATCCCTGTCGAGTTTCATTTGTCATGGGGAAGCTAGGCGACAGGAAGGATGACATTTGCACTTGGGCTGTAACTGTTGAGTAAAGAGCTTCTATAGCTTTTAAAAAAGGACCCCTAAAACCATACGTCTTTAAAACAGTGAACATGTAAGGCCAACTCAATCTATCAAAGGCCTTTTGTGCATCCAAACTTAAGATCAATGCCTGCCAAGAAGTTCTGTCCAAAAGGTCTATTAAGTCAATTGTATGACAAGTATTGTCCCCTGCATGCCTACCCAGGACAAAACCCACCTGGTCTCTGTGAATCAGTTTGGGGATAAGTTTAGATAGTCTGGTTGCCAGGATTTTAGTAAATATTTTATAGTCTGAATTTAAAAGAGCTATAGGTCTGTAATTATCTGGGATAGAGGGGTCATTGCCAGGTTTTGGGATGACAGATACTGTATGTAAGAGTGGGAGAATTGTGAGTGAGGAGACATACCCTTAAGCAGGGAATCGTAAAGAGTCAGCATATGTGGGGACAGGATGTCAAAGAAGGATTTGTAGTAGAAATAGGGCAGTCCGTTAGGACCGGGTGATTTATGTAGTGGAAGTTTCTTAACTATGGCCAAGAGTTCCTCAGCTGTAATGGCTATATTCAGACTAAGTCTTCTGAAGAGAGTTTAGGGAGTTTTATGTTGGAGAAAAAGTGCTCAAATTTCTGAGTGAATTTGAAATGGTTCTCTGGGGTTAGACAGTTGTACAGTTTATGATAAAATTTGACAAAAATACTTGACATTGCACAGGGACAGTGTGTTCTAGATCCATCTGCCTGTTGGAGGAAATCAGGGAATGAATTAAATGGGCGTGGGTGTAATTTGTTGACTAGCATTCTATGGGGTTTATTCGAGTATTCGTAAAATTTTTGTTTTGTCCACAGTAAAGACCTAGCTGCCTTGCCAAGGTGTATTAGTTTGATTTGTTCTCTGAGAGAGATGGCCTTATGTAGTTTCAACACTGTGGGACCACACAATAGCCTTTGCTCCGCAGTAACCAAAGCGGATGTAAGGGACCGTATAAGTACATTTCTATCTTTTTTTTTTTAAGCGAGAGCTTTCAGCTGTGTAAGCACCTCGGAAAACAGTCTTGTGTGCCTCCCACAACGTAGAAAAGTCGGAGACAGACCCTAGGTTATATTGGAAGTATGCTTCCAGATTCTTTGCTAAGATAGTACGTGAGACTTCAGATTGTAGGAGGTGATCATTTAAACGCCAATGACAAGATTTAGTGTAAGCTCGGGAGAGCATAAGGTCTATCATGATGGGAGCATGATCCGACCATGTAATAGGCGATATGTCGGACTCGATCACATATGGGATGAGTGGAGCCAAAATAAAAAATGATCTAGACGTGAATACATCTTATGAGCCGAGGAGTAAAAAGTGAACTGTTTAGTAGAGGGATGTTTGATCCTCCATGAGTCGAAGAGTTGATGAGACCTTATACATTTGCGAAAGGAATTGGCTTGGGATATAATATTTTTAGAGGGTGTATTATTAAGGAAGGTTTGTCTATCTGTAGTGGGTGACATTACCAAATTAAAATCCCTACCAATGACCATAAAAGGTTGTGAAGAATACTTAGGGGAGTCAGAGATTAACCAGAGTGAAAGAGGAGGTCAAATATCCGCAGTCTAAAATGAGAAACCTGCCGTGTGGGTCTGCATGAGATTTTTTAACCTTAATAGGGCACGACTTCTTAATCAGAATCACAACTCCTGCCTTGCCCGAGGAGTCCAAGGCAAGGAAGTAGGTGGGAAAGAACCTCAAGGCAAATTTAAACGAGCCCTCTGACCTAAAGTGAGTCTCTTGGATCATCACCACATCTGCTCCTGAGGCCCTGAAGTCCTTCAGGGCCATCCAGCGCTTGTGAATGGAGCCAAGACCCTTCACGTTGTATGACATGATCTTTAAAGCTATGTGTGTAGATCAATCAAATAGGCTTGTGTAAAGGCAATGAATCTAAAGAATAATAAAACATAGAAAACAAAAGAGATGCAGATAGAATGATATACAATGACCACAACCGCAATCTCACAGTACCGAAACAGTAGTAAATATATCTTATAATAAAACTGCAATTGGTTAGAAAAATACGGAAAGAGCATTGTCAACCTACAGAGCTGAGTGATGTCCATGGGCATAGCAAAAAACAAAAAACATCTAACAAAAAAAAATAGAAAAAAAGATAAACAAATTTTTGAAGACCTGAGAGGGGCCTGCGTCTCAGGAGGCCCAGGTGATACTCCAAGGCCAGGTAGGGGCGTGTATGGACTTCCATTAGGAGACCCTGGGTAATGAACCAGGAAGCACCGGCTGCTCGCCTTATGAGCTCGATATCGACTAAAATAGAACCATCAATAGAAGGACAGTTAACAGTAAAAAGGAAAACGTCAGCACATAAATAAGGACAAACTGTCAACTGAGGCCTGTTGGCCATGGAGGAAAAAATAGACCCTTAATAGTTATATCTCATGGGATGTGGGAAGAAAAAAAAAAAAATAACTCTACCCAAAAGATAAATTAGGGTAAAAAACAAAGATATTTAAGACCAGAAGAGCAATTTCCATTTCTCTCAAATCATGGAGAGTCGGAAATGATTTTAAGCAGGAATGCCTGAATGGATCCTAGGAGAAGATGCGAGACAATCAAGGAGATTGCTTGGAGATTCGCGGACGCTGGGGTGTAGAGAAAATTTCCTGGATTTGTCTCTAATGGGGGTCCAGATACGGCTGGGCGTGTGTGGAGGTGGAGGGATCCAATTGTTGGGAGGAATCAAATCTTCTGGGATAGGAGGTAGACCAAGACTTTTTAGGAATGCCTCACTTTCTATTAATTCACGTAGAGTGTGTTGTACTCCATCTTTGAAATCAGTGAGGCGGAAGGGAAAACCCCAATAGTATGGAATCTTGTGATGTTGTAGGTGTGAGGAGATTGGGCGTAGATTCCTACGTTTAGCAAGGGTGATGGGGGAAAGATCACTAAAAATCTGGAATTTTGACCCCTTATACACATGTTGAGATTTGTTGCGTGTGGCTACAGTGAGTGCTTCCTTGCTTTCAAAGAAATTAAACCTCACTATGACGTCTCTGGGTCTAGCTCCAGCCGGAGGTTTGGGGCCAAGAGAACGGTGTGCCCTGTCTAGGCGCCAGTCAATGTCCACCACCGAAGGGGCTAAGGTGTTGAAGATACCCAGAAGATAAACACATAAGTCAGAGTCTCCCACAGTTTCGGGAATACCTCTGAAGTGTAAGTTCTGCCTCCTTTCTCTATTTTCCAAGTCCTCCTGCTGTAATTGTAGTTGGGAGATTGAAAGGCGTAGGTTATGGTTATCCTCTTCAATTGCCTGTACATAGTTTACCATTTCCTCAAATTTGTTTTCAAGGGTATCTGTACGTTCTCCAATTTGGTCTATTTCACCTCTCAGTTCTGCAGCTAGCTTGCTCACCTCTGTTGGGACGTTGTTCGTTATTTGTTGAAGTAAAAGCTGAAGCTTAGCATCTAATATATCTGGGGTGAGGATCTCATGGAGAAAGGGTGAAGCAGGTTCCGGGCCTTGAGTGATAATGGGTGAAGTGATCGCAGCATTCTCCATTTTTGTGGAAGTATCCATTGCCGCATGGGGGTCTGAGGAATAGTTTGAGGACATAGGTTGTGGCCTGGTAACGTAACGTTCTATGCTAGAGTCCTCACGTGACCCAAACAGCGGTTTATAATTTCATTGTTGCTGGCCAACTTTGCCCATGAGATGATCAGGGAATATGATTGATGGTCACGCTTACCTCCGTAGCTATAAGTGGTTAAGAAAGCATGACTGAGGTCTCGGGGAGCAGGCGGGATTCCAAGCTCACTTAAGAGACATATTTGGTGAAGTGGCTTTCATGTATGTGATTACATCTGCCTGTTGTAATGTTAAATTGAGTAGTGGTGAGAGGGGGTAACAAATCCCAGTGATGTACCCCGTTCAGTGGATGTGGGCTTGGATCACAGGCCAGGTGTAACTGGAGTCCCAAGATGGCCGCCGACTTCCGTGTGTAGGCCGCGACCGCGGACTTTCCTTAAAGCAGCTGCCGGCCGCGTAGTTACCGCCTCGTTTAGGCCCAGGAATCTCCCACTAAAGTCTATCGGCGTGTAGCCCCCGGTAGGGATACTGTCTATGTGGGGGAAGGGCAGGTGGCCCTTTACTCACTGTGACCGCGGGAGGAGGAGGACGGAGCCGGAACAGTAGGCCAGAGGCTTTAGAATGGCGTCCGGCCGCGCGATGTTGGAGCTCACGGCCAGGGAATCGTTAGGCGTCTCATCCCCTCTGCAGGTCCCTTTACAGTCCCTCGGGGATGAGTAGTCAGCGGGCAGGAATGAAACGTTCGCCAAGCCCCCAGATCACAGTGTGCAGGAGAGGGGGGGCCCGCAGTCCTCAAAATGGCGGTGGGCCTCGGGTGCAGGAATCAAAAAGCTAGGCCGTGATACACACCACCACAACCAGCTGTGGTTGAGCGGCACAATGTCCTGAAAGATATGCCGAAGGTTTGGGTGTCCACCGAGTCGGAACAAAGGGAGGATGGTGATAGATGATTGCTGGATGTGCGGAGCTCAGCACAAACACGTCTTCTCCGCTGTTTGTTCAGGCACGCCCCCCTGGCTGCCAGATTTTTAAATGCTTTGGTACACGGTCCAGCAGCATGGTCACAACTTTGCTATGTATCATAAATTTTGTTATCCTGTGTTTTATTTCAAGGGTGCGTACTGAGGGTTTTTTCCAAGCTTTAGCTAAGACCTGCTTGGAGGCAGTGCTTACATACAACAGAAGTTTGAATTGTGCAGATGTCAAATCTTTGGGGCTTTTGTTTAAGAGCGCTATGGTCAGGTCAGGCTGAATTTAGGTATTCAGTAACACAGAATGCATGTTAAATACTTCAGTCCAGAATGAAGACACTACTTGACAGGTCCGCCATATACGCAGGTGCATTCCCACATCTGGGCAGCCCCTGGGGGTAAGAGGGAAAACTGGAACCAAAATACCATCTGGTTAAGACTTTATAATTTGTTTCCAGCGCTAGTATATTGACAGTCGATTGCCAGATTTCTGTCCAATTCTCATGCTCCACCTGGACGTGAATATCAGCAGCCCAACATGAGGTGCAAGCTGGTAGCACTAAATTTAGTATGGTGATCAAATAAGCATAAATCTTAGGTATCAAACCAGGAGCCCGAGGGTCCTAGGAGCATATATGCTCAAAAACCATTTGGGACTGTAAGTCTGTTTGACCTCGAGTATACACGGAGAAGACATTTTTTAATTGGGGATACCTGAATATTTCCGAGTTCGGAATTTGATATTTCACTTGTATTGATGCAAATTAAAGTAATGAGGTATTTGTAAGCAAGCGACCAAACCTGTGAAGTCCAAGCGACTTCCAGGTATGAAATGAAACCAAGGCTACACTGCCTGGGTAAAAGGAGGGGTTATTCAAAAAAGACAGAAGGGGAATGTGGACAACAGGAAAGTTTTAAACAATCCCATATGGCCAAGTAGTGTTGTGTTATGGAGTTGGTTATGGTCTTACGTTCCTTGGGGTGAAGCCATAGGAGGTTGTCAACGACCAATGGGTCGCATTCTGCCGCTTCTAAGATGAGCCACAGGGGGGACCCTGTAACGGTAGGATATTGGGCCAAATGGGCCAACTGAGCTGCCTGGTAGTACTTGATAAAATTAGACCACCATTCAATTTTTTCCAAACGCATTAGGACTGCCCTGGGCAACTTCGGTCTGTCTTGACAAAAGATATAAGTATTAACCCGACATTGTAGAATCCTTGGGTAATGCAATGGGACTGTAACTGATAGGGCTCAAAATAGAGATATCTTAGGGAGCAATGTAATTTTAAAATGTTCTGCATATAAAAATCAAAACATATACAGGTACAGAAAAGAGAAAGGGAGGGGAAAAAAATGTAACAATTGTCAGAAATCTACAAAAAAGGGCCCTTCAGAGGCCACAGGTTACAATAAACCACATCATGTGAGCATTTTACAATTTGTCACAGGGAGGGATGAGGGGGCAGAGGGAAAAGAATAAAGAGAAAGTGAGAAAAAGAAAAGGAAAAGTGCACAGAATATTGGCTAGGATGACATGATGTTAAGGGAGCAATGTTATTTTGACTGGAATGATACAACCGAGCAAGGAAACTTTCAGTGGGACCAACTAGACATTAATGAATTTAGATGGGCTAGCAATTGCTGGGTAATTTGCTTAGAACAAGGAAAGAAGGGTGTGAGGTTAGTTTTATACTCAAGTAAGAAATGTTATGAGGGGCCTATTTGAAAGAGAACGTGGATTGCAGTTGAGAAAGGCCAGAATAGAGAGCATGAGATTCAGGGTATGCAATTTTTGCTGTTTTACTTCCAAGCCCAAAATCAATGAGAATTGCTTCAACAGGCAGAACAAAATGGGTGTCGTTAGGAGGGTGGTAGGAAATAAGACGATATCATCCGCAAATAGATATAATTTGTGTTGATAGCCGGCCACCTCGATACCACGGATATCAAGAGGAGGGCGAACCAGCATCACCAACGGCTCTATGGCTAGAGCAAAAAGTACAGGGGGCCTTATCCCACAGGAGATAGCATATTGGTCAGACTTATACCCTGCATACTTGACATATGCTTGTGGGTGTGTGTAGAGTGATGGAATCCAGGTTAAAAAATTGGGGCCAAAGCCCACACCTCTCCAGAATTGAATGCAAATAGGACCAGGACAGCGCATCAAATGCTTTACGCACATCCAGGGATAGGATGAATGCCAGTATACGATGGTGGTGTGTGACATATGCCCAAAGGTTGGCTCGACTTACATTATCAGCTGCCTGCCTATGTGGAATAAAGTCTACCTGATCTTTTTGAAATAGAGAACCTATAATCAGATTCAGGTGAAATGTGAGAATTTTAGCTAAAATCTTAACATCTAAGTTAAGCATGGATATCAGCCTGTAATTCGACCAAGTGATTGTATCCAAGTTTGGTTTTGGTATCATAGCTATAATAGCCGTAAGGGTCTAAGGGGTCAATTGACCAAGCTTTACCGCATGTGATAAGGGTATCATGTTACTCATTTGCATAAATTATTGCATGCTGTAAATTAAGTCCAATTCACAAAAACAAAAAAAAACGATTATGTGGCATTTATCGAAAAAAAATGTGCCAATAAATATTGCATAAAAAAAGCTCTCAAGTCCAATTCACAAACGGACCAGAGTTTAAAAAAAAAAAGCATGCGATAATTACCACTAGGGTTCAGCAGGCTGTATCACATGCAATATTTGTCAAAAAACAGCCTGGGGGTCGGGGGACCCCCAGGTTGATTTTCGACAAATAGCTGGTTGCTAAGGAGTGGGCTGGGAAGCCGGCCGCTGCGTCCTTAACAGATGACTCATCAGCTGTCAGCGAGACCCCAGCTGACAGATGAGTGTAAAAAAGAAAAAACGTTGCATGTCGACAATTAAAGCAATTAAAAACAAAACAAAAAAAACAACAGCGTGGGGTTCACCCCCTCCCTCCGTCCATACCAGACTTGACATCACCAACCCAGCATGCACTGGTCCGTGACATCACGAGGGGGGTGGTGCCAGGTGGCCCCGCCCTTACCTATATAAGAACTGTCAAATGGAGGAGCCTACGGTAGGCAGCCAGCCTTCATAGATGTTTTTTTTTTTTTCATATAAAAATCGGGGGACATTTTTTAATTTTTAAAAAAAGGAATGGTCAAAAACGGACTGTGTTTTTCTTACTTTTTGGTGAATGGGGAGGGTTTTGGTGAATGGGTATGTACCCCATACTCATTCACATGGGGGGGCAGGATCTGGGAGCTTCCTTGTTGAAGGGAGGTACCAGATTCAGATAAGCCCCCTGCCCGCAGATCCCCACAACCACCGGCCACGGCCATCAATACGGCTTCCCGGCCCACTCCTTACCAACCAGCTAATTGTCAAAAAACAGCCTGGCTTTCGGGGCCCGCTCCTTAGCAACCAGCTCAATGCGGTGAATTACATTTCACAACTGATTTACTGCAATGCAGTATTTTACCACATTTTACTCTTAGTGAATTGACCCCTAAATGTTTGCTGTTGGAGTAGCGCGTTAAACACATTTCATGGACTTGATCACGTGCAAGACTTCTTTGGTCGAAATAGGCTGATCAATAGATGAACAATAATTTGTTTTTTTAATGAGGGCAGGGAAATGTTAGCCAATAATTCATCAGCCTAAAAAAAAATTCAGTGCGAAGAACCTTGACGGGATAACTCGTGTAGACGTCTTTGGCTAATTTCAAACAAAGTTTTCCTAGCTAGGTCTAACTGTTGGAGGCGTAATGCCAACAAAGTTTTGGGCTTATTGACTTTCATATAAAAAGTATGAAGGGACCGTCTGATAATCCCTTCAGCTTATTCTGCTAAAAGTCCAGTTTTACCTTGATCTTCTCAAACTGGATTTTATTATGGGGTGTGGTGTGGGCCTGGAATGCTAAAAAAATTAGATTGATAAGCTCTTTCCAGAGCCTGCTGACAAACTATCCTATCCCGTTTGAGTTGTGTCCACAGCTTAATGCAGGTTTCCCTTTTATCAAAGGGATTTATTTTTATGAGCCTCCCAGAGAGTCACTGGGGATACATTCAGGGTAGGCATTATGAATCATGTATTCCTTAAGGGCTAACTGAATGTCAAAACAATAGGACTTGTTCGCCATATAGGATGCATTTAGCATCCATGTTGTATATGAGGTTTTTTGAGGTGAGTGATAAAAAAAAAAAAATGGAGTTAGTACTACCAGTAACTCTGTTTCCAGTAGTCTTCCAGGGGAGCCCATGATAGATGGAGTTCCTGCTTCCAAACAGTAAACACATTGCCATTTTTGTCTTTTTAAGGCGCCCCCCTCAGGTCCCTGGTCAGTCATCCAAGAGAACCGAAGGCCGGAGTCTGAAAAATACATAAAAACACCACAACCTCACAAGGTTAAACATTAGGGCGGGATTGTGCTGCCCTGGAAGACTACTGGAAACAGAGGTACCGGTAAGACTAACTCAGTTTTTTCCACAGTCGTCTTCCAGGTCAGCCCTTGAGAGGATAACCAAGTAGGGTGAGACAACAGCTTGGAGGACTTTCATACCAAAAGCCTGGTCCTGGCTGGATATCAGATCCAGTCGAAAATGTCGGACAAAATGTGGAGAAGCTGAACTAAGTTGCCGCTTTGCAAATTTGTTCCGGAGTAGCTCCCACCTTCTCCGCCGCTGAAGCCCTTGTAGAATGAGCTCCAAGATTTTGCGGAGGAGTTACCTGCATAATTCCATAGCACTCCAGAATGCTTGACATGATCCATCTAGCTAGCGTTTTCGAACGCTGGTTACACTTCTGGTTTCCTGCATACAGGATGAATGATCTGAATTCACTAGCGATTTCTAGGTACTTTAAAAAGCACCTCCTGGCGTCTAGTAGACTCAGCTCTTGCTCCTTACCATTGGAAGGTGAATTACCAAATGACAGTAGCACTATTATCCTGAGATTTGTGGAAAGCTGACGTCACTAGCCTGGATTGGTTTGTAGTACAACTCGTTCGTCATAAATCTTTAGGAAAGGCTCTCTGACTGATAGAGCTTGTAACTCTCCTATTCTGTGGGCCGTAGTAATGGCCACCAGGAAGACTGTTTTAAATGTCAACAGGCATAGAGATGTGTCCTGTGAAGGCTCAAAGGGGGCTTTGATGATACTCCTAAGTACCACTGACAGATCCTACGTTGGACATTTGAGTTTTAGGTGGTCTATATTTAGCTACTGCTCTGCAGAATCTAGAGACCAGAGGGCCTTCTTGTAAAGTCTTTTCCAGATACACCGACAGCGCTGCTATCTGTACGTTCAGAGTACTGAGCGTTAGCCTCTTATCAACACCCTGCTGTAGAAATTCTAAGATTGTTGGCGTATTCATAGTAAGATTGTCATTTCCTAAGCACCAGCTGTTAAGTTTTTTTTCTACATTTATCTATAGATAGCCCTGGCGTTAGGCTTCCTGGCGCTCAGAAGCTTAGCCACAACTTTTTCTGAGCGCCCTTTTGCATCAGGCCCCCCCTGTGAAGAAGTGGCCAGGGCTGGTGTGCTGAAAGATTGAGCAGCTGAGAGAACCAAGCTCTTTTGGGGCAGTATGGTGCGATTAGTATTCATTTCAACTGTTCCTGTAAGAATTTTTTCAGGACTTGAGGAATCAGATGTACGGGGAGGGGAAGAAGGCGTAACACATCCAGAAACGCCAGGGATTTTGAAATGCATCTATCCCCAAAGCTTGGTCTTGTGGGTTTAGCAAATAGAAAGCCTTCGCATTTTTGTGGGATGCAAAAAGGTCTATGTCTGGTACTCCCCAGCGGACTGTGATTTCTGTAAACGCCTCTGTATGTAGTTCCTACTCTTCCTGTGAGATCTCTTTGTGACTGAGGAAGTCTGTCACTTGGTTGCATGAGGTGGACCTCTGTCAGAGATAGCAGGTCCTTTTATGCCCATCAGCAGATCTGATTTGAAACCCTGTTTGTTCACATATGCTACCGCAGTGGCATTGTCTGACAGGATTAAGACATGGTGACCTCTCAGTTACCTCTGGAAGTGCATGATGGCTTTGGTGACTGCCATAAGCTCCCTCCAATTTGAGGATGCCTGGGCTTCTTCCGGGGACCACTTCCCCTGTGCGGGTTGACCTGTCAAATGGGCGCCCCATCCAACTGCTTGCATCCGTTGTCAACTCCTGCGAGGCTGAAAAGGACCAGACCAGACCCTGATTAAGATATGCATGGTTTTTACTGTAGTAGGGAGTAGAAGCGTCCTGTCTAAATCCTGACTTTGTACTTGTAGAAGAAAGGCTTGTAAAGGCCTTAGGTGGAACTTTGCTCATTGGACGGCAGGGACTGTTGAAGTCATCAGACCAAGAACCGACATCAGTTCTCTGATACACTCTGGAAGGTTGTTTTGTATAGAACTCACCCTTCTGAATACATTCTAAATCTTTTCTTCTTCTGATCTATTGAACTGAGACGATATTCCAAAAACAGGATATTCTAAGCAGGACACAGGTTTGATTTGTCGATGTTGAGGATCCACCCCAGTGACTTCAACCATTGTTGGGCATCCGTAAGGTCTTTTGCCAGCTACCCTTCTGTCGGTTCCACTAAGACAAGGTCCTCCAAATAAGTGACTATTGTCGCGGTCTTCAACCTTAGAGGGGCCAGGGATTAAAATCCTCAGTGAAGAGGATAGGCCAATGCTCTGGAAATGGTATTTCTTCCCTTCTATCTCCACAGCTAACCTTGGGTATCTCTGGAAACTTTCCAGCATGGGGATGTGGAGGTATGCGCCCCTGAGGTTGATGGTCACCATGAAGGTTCTTGGTGATATTTTTCACTGAAAAAATCCATTCCATACAGAATTTTTGTACCGAATCCCTTGGTATAGGGGTTTTAAATTCAAAATTAGACAAAAAACTGAATACATGTGAATAGAAACCTTGCCCTTTTTCTTTTTCTGGGACTAGAGCAAGGAACTTCTGGTCAACCATTTCTCCCAGAAGCAGGGGGAGAGCTTGAGCTTTCTCTGGATCTCTGGGAAGCTTTGTCAGAAGAAAACTCTCTGGTGGAACTTGCTTCCCATGAGCTCTTCAAGATGACATCTCCCCGTTTATCCATACAGTCCGTCAGATGCCTCATGTCTTCAAAGGCCAAAAGTGACTTTGAGACTTGACAGTGGAGAATACAATTTAGGATTTTTGTTCCACACTGCCTGTGAGTCGTCGTGAAAAAGAAACCTCCTTTTGTACCTGGCTGCGAAAAAAGTTTTCCTTTCTGGGTCTGCCCATTGCTTCTGCACCACCTCAGGATATAACCTGGTGGACTGGGAATACCTTGGACCTCCTTTTCTGTAGACCCTGATACATTAAGTTGTGCTTGAAAGGAAGCCCTTTGTCTTCCTCGATTTTCAGCTTTTCATATATGGCCCTCGTAAATGCTTCCTTTGTCCAGAACCAGCACTATCCAAGACAACTTAGCTCACCCAGTCATTAGCCTTAACTCAATGTAGGGTGAAAAACATCAATCAAAATGTTTATTCAAACACAGGGAACAACACCCCCCTCCCTTTGATTCAGGGCGGGGTAAACTGTCCAATCAGCAGGGAGAGTTGTTGGAGGAATTTGCCCCTCTCCACCCTGCCCCCAGTCCACATGCCAGGAACACAAATGCAAAACATCCATCCCATATTACATTTCTCCTAAGGCAGAGAGACACAACAGAACAATGGGACACAGCCACACCCCAAACGATCCCAGCAAAAAGTCCATGAACAGTATGCAACAACACACAATATATACATATATACAACATTCCAGTGCGGCTGTACAGTGAGTCTGACTTACACAGATCAGATTGGGTTTTCTTGGTCACCCTGTGCCCCTAATGGACACAGGATGATTTACGCATAGGAGGGGCCAGGGGAGCTGGACACGGAGTTTCCAGAGCTCTCCAAGATAAGCTGGGTTCCACAAGCCCACCACCCAAAGTAACTCCTGTCACAGTCCCTAAAAGGTCCTCGACCTCCCCTAAGGACAGTTTAAACTTGGAGCCCCTTTTTTATTCTTCGCCACCTTCTACATGCTCAGAGTCCAAGCTAACGGTGGCTACTTCACTGGCTGCAAAGCTACCTGCTCGTTACCGCAACGTCTCCTGAGATCTTGAGGCGACTGACCTTGGGGAGGCTGTAAGAGAGGTATTCCCAGAGGGAGCAGATGGAGTTTTGACATCTGCAATCAGTTTCTTGAACACCTTAAAGGTGGATGTAACTTCATCCCTAACAAATCCAAAACATTTTGAATAAAGGGCACTTGACTCTTTGAACAGCCTGCCCATGCAAATTAGCGGTTCTTTATATTCCGAAGCTATCTTGGTACCAAACTCAATAAACGAGGTACAACAATGACCTGGGTTACAACACCCAGTGGGAACATTCTGTCTCTAGGGCCAAAGTACACAGGAGAGGGAATCATGGGAGGGTGCAGCGACGACTGCCCTGGGGAACAGAGGCAGTTTAAAAGGTCATGCGATATTATGGATTAACAATAACAACAATGATATATATACACACATGTAGATAACCGCAATAAATGCCCCCCCCCCCCCCCAAAAAAAAGGGGGGTAGAGTAAGGGGAAGGGGAGAGGAGGGAAGAAAGGAAGGGGGGAAATTAAAGGGACTATGGGGAGAATGGGAACCATTCATATCTGAAGAAAGTTAAACAATTGGGAGGGGAATGGTGAAACAAACAAATGAGGGGTATATCAGAGTGCAAATATTAACAAAAATAACAAGCTGCCAATAACGTTAGCAGATTGAGGCAAACAGTAAACTGTGAATTCTAATATATTAAACTCATCCACACAGCTGACCTAATTTAGTAGACTAAGTAAGGAAGGGTAGATTGAGTAGACTTCGCTACAACAGTGGTCTGCAACCATCCCAGATAAACCCACAGACAGAGAGAGCCGGGAGGGTGCAATTAACCTAGGGTTTATTAGCTTGAGTATAATGAATACACTTGAAAAGTCTCAATGGTTTAGAGTAAAGAATAAAAGAACCAATGCAAAGTAAACTTTTAAAACTCAGTAGGAATACTGAGCTCAAGCGTGCTAGGAGAAGTGTGTCCTAAAGGGACAAACAAATAGATTCACATCTTCATCCTGTGGCCATCTCAGAAGTGAGTTAAAAGCCAAATCTTGACTGGTGAGCTGGAGTGCCCATGGTCTTGGGAGAAGATCGAACCATTGTGCTGTGGCAGTGTATGGCCCTGGGTTGGTGCACTTTGGAGCGCAAGGTGAAGCTGACTGCACAGAATCAGCCAGAGGGGCCAAATGCAGGTCGGCAGGAAGCCCTTGTAGATGATCTGGGGAAGAGCTGCATATTGTTTCCCATCATATGTGAATTTAAGAGCAATGGGAAACGCCCCAAAGTAGCGGATCTGGTGCGGAGTAGGATTTGAAGTTAGGGCTTCATGGCCCTACATTCCGCTATTGTGAGAGAAGCCAAATCCCAAAAAATCTGATATATATGGCTTTAGAAATGTAAAGATTCTTTATTGCGTGCTGCAGTCAGCAACTGTTCTTTGGTATGGTAGAAGTGAAACTGCACTAGAACATCTCAGGGGGTTGGCGTGTGGCTGTTGTCTGGCGAGAACACGGGGGACTCTGTCCATCTCCAACCGTTCAATAGGGATCGAAGGCATAAGTTCCTGGAATAGTGATGGTAGATTGCAGGTCTGTAATTGTTTCAGGCAAGCCTCGCACGCGTAAATTAGAGCGGCGTGAGAGATTTTCAGCATCCTCTAAACGTGACATACTGTAAGAATTCTGTTCTCTTCCTGCAATGACTCTATGGCCTCAGCATGTTCTCTGTAATTTAACTTTCATTTATCGTTATCCATGTGCATTTCTAAGTCAGTCATTTTCTGCCCCAGCTCTCTAATCCCACAAGACAGTCTGTAATATGCTCTGAGGTGGAATGCAGTGCTGTTTGTAGCATTTTTTTTTATCTGTTTAAAGAAATCTTGGTGGGAGACCAGACAGACAGCGGCATATCAAGCACTGTACTCACTTATGAACGTGCATCGTCATCCTCCAATGGTTCTGGCACTGTCTGCGCTCTGGCAGGGCAAGGATGGGGAAAAGAAGCGCTTGCCATCTTGGTTGAAGCCCTCGCTCGGGCCTCTCTAATCATCTACATCTTCAGCTTGTGTTTTGAGCTTGTGGAGACCATAGTGACCTTCCCCGCAGATGCTGCTGCCGAAACACTTCTAAGATTGCGAGTGTCAGCAGGCAAGGTGCTGTTGTGCCTCAGAAAAACCCCAAATCCAAAAGACACAACATATAAAGTTCTAAATAATAAAAAATAATGTTATAGTGAAGAGGGTGTGCATGTTTATGATTTCTCGCTAATACTAGTGTACCATGGAGCTACTCTAGGTGGGTGAAGGTGTGCATGTTTGGGATCAGGGTGGATAAAGGATGGATCAAGGATTTAAAATAAATAAATAATCTGATTTTTTTTTTTATTTAAAATCTGATTTTTGTTTTATTTTTATCAAATTTATTTTAATGAAATGCTTTTGGAGTAAAAAGCTATCTAAAGATAATTTTCTATTTAAGATAAATTAATAATTTAGTTTAATCAGCATGAAATGGAGCTTTGTTATGCAGCATGAGGCTATATATTCTGCAATATTTACATTTTTGTTAAACTCATTAAATGAATCCAAGCTCTGCAAGCCGAGATAAGATGCACTGCATTGATGCATTCACACGTTTTCACAGTAACCATGAGATAAAACAAAGTTCAAGAATATTCCTCTACGTACACTACAAACTGCATGATTGAATCAGTTCTGATATTGCTGTTTTACTAACCTGACAAGCTTATTATTCTAAATAGGAAACATTAATTTTGTTTGCAAATATTAAAGATTCTAACTACCAGCAAGAATAAGTCCTTACATTTAAAGAGCACCTGTCCTTTCAGATCCATTGCATCGTGGCAGCGCCTGTTAGCGGGCATCCACTCACCTGCTGCCGCCACCTCCCTTACCTTGTTGTGTCATTGCCGCATGACCAGCTGTCCCATTAAAGTGAATAGGACTGTAGGTGAGTCAACAGCGGGTAAGAAGAGGATCCGCTGCAGGACAGAGATGACAGTTGCCCTTTAAAAAAATTATGATTATGAATCAAGCCTTTTTACTAGTGATTTAAATCAAATCCACCCTGTTTGGGATATCTCCTTAACTAGTACTAGTGTACCATGGAGCTACTCAAGGTGGGTAGATCCTTCACCCAGCTCGAATAGCTCCATGGTACACTAGTACTAGCTCTGGTAAGGCAAGGATGGGGAAAAGAAGCGATTGCCATCTTGGTTGAAGCCCTCGCTAGGGCCTCTCTAATCGTCCACATCTTCGGTTTGTGTTTTGAGCCTGTGGAGACCATAGCAACCTTCCCTGCAGCTGCTGCTGAAATTAAGCAAGCTAGCATAGTGCCCTCAGAGCTACTGTTCTGCTAAATTTAGTTTTTGGCCTATCTGTAATCAGGGAGGCATGGTTTGATTAGCCAGGTCTGCTCTGGACTCAAAGTATGGGGCTCCATTGCTTTCCCCTGTCTCCCATAGTGGGTGGGAGAATCATGACCCCAGCCTGCATATTGATATCTTCTCGGGCAATCCCTGGTTGTTATGCAGGTGACCAGCAGGACGCTGAGAGAGGTATATATGGGCCAGAGTCCAGAGCAGAGCTCTCTTGGTCCTGGGGGAGTAAGGCCCAGACTGAAGGCTGCGGCATCCCTGGGAGATTCACCTAGGACTGCAAAATTTCTGTGGGGTCACAGCTACAATTTGGCTGGAGGACCTCTGCCCTATCCTTCCCGGAGTGTTTTTAGAAAACCACTACATATTAGGTGCAAAGACCACTGAAGTACTGAAATCTGCTGACCCTGCACTTAGCTGTCTGGAAATCAGAAACAGTGAGTACTTGCCCGTTGGAGCCATAGACTTTCCCCAACTCCTTTGGAAGACCTTTAGTTGCTACACTTTGCATTCAGGACTGCATTTCTTTTGGGATTACTGTTTGCTGCTTAGATCTACAACTTCAAAGAGGGTGTTTTCACCCTGACTTTTTGGTTCAGTTTGGAGTCCTCATTGTCCACAGTCCATATAGTTTTCTGGAGCATCCCTTGGCTCACCCCTACCCCAGCCACATTCTTCCCCCAAAATAAAAACCACAAAAAAGGAGCTGAATGTTGTGTGCCTGGCTGCTACTAGGATATGGAACCTGGGATCAAATCACCAGACCAGTCTGGTCTGTGTACTACACTAGGAAAAAAGCAAAAGAAAAGCGCCTCTGAGTGCAGGTATTTATTTAGTACAAAAGCATATAATCCACACTTACAGGAAAGTAAGAGAAGACCGGCTCCGAAAGGGGACGACTCCTGGATCAGTCTAGGGTAGCTGCAGTCCCCCGCGAGGAGAAACAACCAGCTGGACTCAATGGAAGTGCTTTGATCTGTAAAGCCGCTCACTGGCGCATGACGTCACCGGAGTATGGAAGGAATACAACGCGTTTCAGAACGTGAAGCTTTGTCCCCTTTCAGGGCCGGTCTTCTCTTACCTTCCTGTAAGTTGTGGATTATACTGTATGCTTTTGTACTAAGTAAATACCTGCACTCAGAGTCGCTTTTATTTTGCTTTTTTCCTATGTTCATCTATAGAGCTGACTTCGCTCACCTGAAAAGCCTTGCCCTCAGCACTGGTTTAAACACAGAGACATTTCAGTCATCCTGAACCTTATTGACTAATTGTCATGGACATTTAATATTCCTTATCATTTACAGTTTGATCCTTATCCCTAGCATGCTGTATTTTTAATTGCATCATGTATTGCATTATCACTGGTCTTGTGCGCTGGCATATGTGTACATAATTTGTGTACTACACTAGGTTCTCTTCAAGGACTTGAGCTCAATGCTTTGTGTGGGTTGAGTTGTGAACGTAGGGTGTCGAAGGGAAGAACAAGGAGCTAATGAGCTGGGTCATAATATCCTTTCAGACCTGCAGCTGAGAAGAAAGATGGAGTGCCAATAACATCAAATTAAGGGGATTTTTTAGGAGACAGGTGGACTGGGCACACTACATTGATGCCTGGATAAAAAACAGTAACCATGAACATGTAAACTGGTACAACCACCCATCACCACATGAATGTCAAATAAAGTTCATTTATACAAACCATAACTTGTTGTAAATCAGATGCCTACCTGGTCTCTCTGACTGGACCTTTAAACACAGGTGTTTCAGAAAATCTAAAGGTAATTTAACCACCTCCTGAAAAATAAAATACTATAATCATTCTCTTAAAAAAAAACAAAACAAAAACACATGCACAGGAGAAAGAACTAAAAACAAACATAAAAATATCAATAAACAAATGACATTGATCAATAAAGATGTTGTCATAGATCAACAAAGAGTGTTCTTTATGTATTTTTAATGCTGCTGCTATTATAGGCTTACCTGTAGGTAAAAGTTAAAAAAAGGGGTATACAACAGCTTTGAAAAAGGACTTGTCCCAACCTACTTGTCCTGATAAAAAAAAATATATATTTTCACTAAAACATATTTAAAGTGGATGTAAACCCAATGTCATCCTTTATAAACTACTGCCATAGGGGTCATCTATAAGGATATACATGCCTCCTGCATGTATCTTTACCTGTCAAATGTCTCCCCTCTGTCTGGTATGAGATCTGAAAAACTGCAGCTTCTGTGGGTGGGTCTGTTGTCTGGAGCTCGGTGGGTGGGAGTTGTGATGTCAGTAGACTCCCCGTCCACCTCTACACTCCCCTTGTCAATATGCATTTTCTCCTGTGTATTTCTTACACTGAACTTCTGCTATGATCTCTAACATCCAGTGAAAAGACAGGAAAGTAACCGCATGACTTCAGCATGCCAAATCATGCTGAGGTATGGGACAGCCAATCTTTGCAGAGCTGCTGAAGAAAGGAGTGGGGGTGGGAATTAAAAAATAATGCATGTCTTAGGCTAGTGCACGAGATATGTAAATCACCTGTCACTCACAGCAAGGGGGAGGATTTGACAAAGTTTTTCTCTGTCAAGTTTTATCTCACTAAAAAACGAGGATTGCTCAGAGCTGGATTAACTCTTTGTGGCAAGACTGGGCTCAAATTATAGGAAATCTTATACTTTACATTATGACATAAAAAAAAAAAAATATTTCGGGTTTACATCCACTTTAACGTTTAAAACGTATTTAAATAAGGTTTTTACAGTGCATAGTTTATCTCCTACTCACCTCCCTGCTGGTCTCCAGCACCACACATGGGGACTAGCAGGGAGGGTAGAGACCTTAAAGTGTGAAGAGCACCGGTTGGGTGCTCACCAAGAAAGGGGAGTATCAGGCTCGCAACGCTCAGCAGTAGCGCATCTGCTGAGCGAATAAAAAAAAAACAAAAAAAACAAAACAAGAAACGATTCCTTCAATTTACCCTCGCACACAGAAGCGCTTGGGTGCTCAGTACAAGTGCATGCTGAGCAGCCAAATCAAGCTCTGGTGTCCGCCCTGTGAGGCTCCATTCACACCTGGGCATTTTGGGATCGTGGCAGCATCACTTGGATTCTGCCTGACATTTCAAAACACGCTACAATCGCAAAACGCAGGTTCAGGTGGCACCTAAAACGCAGTGCAGAGTCTTAGTCCCGGTTCACACCGATGCTAATCTGATGGTATCAGATGTGATCCAAAAGGCATAGATTTGCATGGCATCCGGAAATGCATTGTTTTCTTCACATTTATTCACATCTATGCGGTACGGTTTTTGATCTGGTTAAAAAAAGGGTATTGTGCGAGTTTGGAGCAATGCGATCCAAACTTGCACCGCATAGAGTATTTTGGCAATATGAGATAACTGTTCACACAGGATGGGATTCATAGCTGGTTTTGCATAGAAGTGGCTAGAAGACAGATCTGCATAAAAGTGGATAGAAGGCAGTTTTGTATCGAAGAGGATGGATGGCATTTCTAGCATATGAAAGCAGTTTGAAAATTGCAGCAGTACTAAATTTGCATTGAACAAAAGTGTATTCACAATAACATCCCTGAATATCAGAACCGCATCTGAATCACACCTGAACCGCTGAGCAACTACCTTTGAAAAGCGAATTGAAAACTTGCATGAAAATCGCACCACATAAATTATACTCTACTGCTTGCCCACAGCGGGGCTAAATGTAAAAAAAAAAAAAAACACCTGCCCAGTGCCCGGGACTGCATGTCCTGGGCGTCGGGCGATATGATTTGTGCATTCCTGGTATATCATGTTAAAAAATTAAATACACCCCATTAATGTACTTTACATCAACAAATTTGAACAGGAAAACATTAGGATCCTTTAGGAAAACTTTCTTCTCTCACTGTGGGCGGCACAGTGGTGTAGTGGGTAGCACTTTCGCCTAGCAGTAAGAAGGGTCGCTGGTTCGAATCCCAACCACGACACTACCTGCCTGGAGTTTGCATGTTCTCCCTGTGTCTGCGTGGGTTTCCTCCCACACTCCAAAAGACATGCTGGTAGGTTAATTGGATCCTGTCTAAAAATTGTCCTTAGTATGTATGAATGTGAGTTAGGGACCTTAGATTGTAAGCTCCTTGAGGGTAGGGACTGATGTGAATGTACAATGTATATGTAAAGCGCTGCGTAAATTGATGGCGCTATATAAGTAACTGAAATAAATAAAAATAAATAAAAATAAAATAAATCCTTAACAAGTTACACATTTTCTCTGCATCAGGATAATCAGGTGGTTTGAGAGTGCAGACTGATTGTTTTCAACCAAAGGAAAACTACCATTGAAAGGTGCTGCATCCTACAATCCCTCTGTTTTACTGTTTAAATATATTACACATCTAAATATTATTAACACTATAAAACAGCTAATTTTCCATTGGTAAAAACAAAATGACATTTATTGAAAAATATCGAAATTATAAAAAAAAAAACAAAAAAAAAAAACAAAACAAAAAAAAAAAAACCTTGTCTAATGTAGTAATCTACTCTATCTTACCAGCATTAAAGAGGTAAGATAGGTAGTTCTTTTAACTACACATCATATTGTCCTTATAGTGGTTGTAAATCCTTACCCAATAAAGTGACTAGTGAGATGAAACAAATCCTTCTACATAAAGTTGTACCTACACAGTTACATAGTCGGCAAGGTTGAATAAAAACACAAGTCTATCCAGTTCAACATGTTTTAGTGTGTGTTTGTCTCACCATCATTTCCCTGTATAATGCGTTGACTAAGATGTCCATCTATACGTTTTTTGAAAATATGGACACCCCTTGCTGACACTACCAATTCTGGAAGAGAGTTCCACATCCTTACCAGCAATAGGCAATGCAGCAAAAAAGCATAGAACACGCCATAGTGCATTACCATTATAAAACATTTTATTTTTTTTTTTTAATAAAAGACAGGTTCTTACAAGGAATATAGCAAGCATGGCATAAATGTAAAACTCATATGTTGCTCTGACTTGTGGATGTGTGTGATAATGTCACTTCCAAAAGCTACTCAGCTGGTAGTTGCCTATTACCACCACTATACTCTGTGAAGCAGCCAAGAGCCGCCATAGTGAGGATTATGTAATATGAATACGGATCCTGGGAGAAGTGATGGCTGATGCCTACATTGAATATATGCGTGTATGTACTTTCTCTAGAGGTCTTTTACTCTGGGAAGTAGATGGCATGCATTTATTTGTGTCAATGGTGCACTGAAGTTGGTGTCAAAAACTTTCCAGTGAATTCACATGCTTTGCTTCTTCACTGAAGTTGATGACGATAGCTCTGATCAGTTTGGTTACCCTTCTCTGCACTTTCTCTAGTTCTGCAACATCATTTTTGTGATCTGTATTTTCTAGATTAGGTCTGACTAATGATTTGTACAGGGGCAAAATGATGTCTCTATCTGGAGTCTATGCTGATTTTAATACAAGAAAGTATTTTGCTAGCTTTAGAAACTTCACCTTGGTGAAATTTTGCTCAATTGTCTAGGAGAAAATAGCGGCTACTTCCCGCAAACTGTCTTCTGATCTGGTTAAAGGCTTAATGGATCTGGGACACCAAGCGAACCAACCGGAGCAGCATATGGATTTAGCTACTACTGCATTAGAGGGGTATTAACAGGAGGCCGAGATATTTCAATCTGAGCCTAACCTGCTCCGTGATAAGCTGGAGAAGTGAAAAAACAGGCCTGTGAGGAGGTATCCTGCAGCTGGACACTATTACCCTGATAGGGGGCACCACTGAATATATATATAAAAAGAAGTGCAGCGCTGGATATACAACAAAAATTAACAAAAGAAACCGCAGTGCATGGTGATCGACTAGTGGTAAAATAAATAAAAATCATTTATAATGTCCATACACAATCTAATATAATGACAAGCTGAGTGGTGAGAAAAATTCCTGTGAAAATAAATGTGCGGCTATCGCCACCGAAAACACCTGTCACATTAAATAACGTGCTTTATAATTCAAAAAACATATAGTCTCCATAAATACAAATTAGTGAATTCGCTGTGTAGATGAATCCGTGACTTCCACCGCAATAGACACCCGTCACCATAGGAAGACTAAAGGCTTACCAGACAGCCCTTAACCACTTCCCTACCCGCGTATGTACATATGACGTCCACAGATGCGATCTCCCATCCTGGGTGGACGTCATGACGGCCTCGGGTTCCCGGCCGCCCGCCGCGTTGCTCGGGCCCCAGTGCGTGTGCCCGGCGGCCGCGATGTCCGCCGGGCACCCGCGATTGCCGTTGACCGTGGATCTGTGTGTGTAAACACACAGATCCACGTCCTGTCAGGTGAGAGGAGAGCGATCTGTGTTCCCAGTACAGCGGAACACTGATCGGTCTCCTCCCCTTGTACGTCCCCGCCCCCTACATTTAGAAGCATTCCCTAGGAAACACATTTCTCCCTAGTGGTTAACCCCTTCACTGCCTGTCACATTTACACAGTAGTCAATGCAATTTTATAGCATTGATCGCTGTATAAATGTGAATGGTCCCAAAAATGTGTCAAAAGTGTCCGATGTGTCCGCCATAATGTCGCAGTCACGAAAAAAAATTGTGATCGCCGCTATTACTAGTAAAAAAAATTAAAATAAATTAATTTTTTTTTAAAAATGCCATAAATCTATCCCGTATTTTGTAGACGCTATAACTTTTGCGCAAACCAGTCAATATACGCTTATTGCGATTTTTTTTACCAAAAATATGTAGAAGAATACGTATTGGAAACTGAGGAAAAAAATGTGTTTTTTAAAAAAAAAATTGGGATATTTATTATAGCAAAAAGTAAAAAATATTGTGTTTTTTTCAAAATTGTCACTCTTCTTTTGTTTACAGCGCAAAAAATAAAAACTGCAGAGGTGATCAAATACCACCAAAAGAAAGCTCTATTTGTGGGGAAAAAGGACATCAATTTTGTTTGGGTACGTCGTCGCACGACCGCGCAATTGTCGTTTAAAGTGCGACAGCGCTGAAAACTAAAAATTGGTCTGGGAAGGAAGGGGGTGAAAATGCCCTGTATTGAACCGGTTAATTAAAGGCATGAAGACCTCAACTTTAGATGTTATCCTCTCAGTGAATGGGTCTCATCCGGGAACGATGGATAGGTGACAGCTGACGGTCATCCAATGCCTCCAATTGCGGTCCAATGGGGAGAGGCCGCTCCCAGCGGTGATAAGTATTATAACTCTGATGAAGAATCTGTGGCTGTAATCTCAGAAAAATCCTCTGTAGGGCGCTGTTCCTCTTCTGTGACGAATATGACGCGTCTTCTCCGTAGGAAAGCACTGTGCTTTTTTTCCAGAAAATGTACCATAGTCTGTAGACGCTATAACTTTTGCGCAAACCAATAAATATACACGGATTGACATTTTTTTTTTTTACCAAAGACATGTGGCTGAATACATTTTGGCCTAAATGTATGACTAAAATTGAGTTTATTGGATTTTTTTTCTCATAAGAAGTAGAAAATATTTTTTTTTTTCAAAGTTTTCGGTCTTTTTCCATTTATATAGCAAAAAAAAAATCAAATACCATCAAACGAAAGCTCTATTTGTGGAAAAAAAGGATGTAAATTTTGTTTGGGTAAAACACTGCATAACCGCACAATAACCAGTTAAAGCAGCGGAGTGCCAAACTGTAAAAACTGCTTTGGTCATTGAGCTGAAGTGGATAAGCTTAACTACTGTAACTACTGTAAAGTTCCTCCAGGTAAGCGAAGAGTATCAGTTCTAAAAATTCTGTTGATCTCTACAAAGTCAAACCGTGGGGTAAGTGTGTGTTCAACATAAAAGTGCACTTGCTATAGCTCTGGCACTCATGAAAAAGAAAATAGTAGGATAAAAGTAACTGAGGATGTGGAGGATCCATGCATCAGATAACTAAGTGATAGGAAACCTTCATCTCAAGGTGGCCAGCCAGACGTCAGCCTCTATAGCAGTGTCAAAGAAACGAATAGTTCCGTCATGTTGGACCAGGAGTCGGCTGGGTAAAGCATGCTGTATGTAATACTTTTCGCTGTGAGCCGTTTACAGATATCGTTGAAGGTTTTACTCTTCCTCTGCAGCTCGGCCGAGAAGTCAGGGAAAAGGAGGACGGAGGTGTTGTCGTATTTTAGTGTGGGATGTTTACGAGCTTCAGAGAGAATCCTGTCCCTGTCCCAGTAGTTAAGAAAGCGGACTAGACAGGGTCTAGGGAGGTTTCCAGGGATGGCTCAGCCTGTGGGCACCAGATGGGCTCTTTCAACCACATAGGTAGGAGCAACAGCCGTAAGATCCAGCAGGCTCTTCAAGAACTCTTCCGCAAATTCTGCCGGGTGATCCCCTTCATCTCCCTCAGGCAGGCCAAGGACTCTACATTCTTCTGCCTGAGTCAGTTTTCAGCATCATCCGATTTCATGACAAGGGCGTGTACTGAGCGCTGTAACTCAGCAATGGAGGTGACGTGGGTGGCGGTGAGATCGTCGGTAGCAAATATTCTGGATTTAGACTGTCATTGGCCCCCTGATTTTGTCTAGGTCATTCCTTATCAGGGTGCACTGTTCAGCAAGGTGATCTACACATACCAGCAATGAGGTCCTGCTCTGTTCAATCGCTGCAAGGATCATGGCTGTACTGTCCTGAGGTAAGGGGGCTGAACCCGGAGCGTCCCCGGGTTCAATCTCCAATTCAACCAGTAGGGCCTGGAGCCTCCTGACCAAGATGGTGCCCGGCCTCGGTGAAGGGGACGGCAGCGATTTGTGTGGTGTAGTGGACTTAGCAGACTTGAGATATTTTTTCTTTGCGGGCATCTGTACTGGTGAAGCCACAGGAAGGTATCCACAGAGCCAGTGCCTGTGGTAACTTGCAAGGAAAGTAGGGGATACCCAGATGGTGGCTGTGACTAGGCCCTAAGGTTCGCTCGGTTGGAACTGGCATTCAGCTGTGGCTCAGCAGCCACCCTCTACCTGGTAGGAAGATGGACAGGAGAGAAGGGATGTGGAGACCATGTGTTTGGGCCCAGGTGCAAGCAAATTAGCAGGGTAGAGGCTGGCAAGTTGGCGGCCGTCATCAGGCCCCAGTAGGCCGCAAATGGTTCCAACAGGCAGTGTCGGTCCAGCGGCCATCTATGCCCCGGCAGGAAAGTAAGGAGGTGGGAGGGTGGATAGGGATAGCAGGTCCGTGCTCTGGAGCCCAGGATGGAGAATGCACAGCTGTGGGACCCAGGCCGGCAAGATGGCAGTCGTTACCAGGCCCTGGAAGGCCGCGACCGGCTTCAACAGGTAGCGTTGGTCCGGCATCCTTCTAATCCACAGCAGGGGAGTGAGGAGGTGAGAGGATGGATGAGGATTGCAGGTCCGCACTCTGGAGGTCCGAATGGATAAGGCCTAGTGCACAGTTGCGGGACCAAGGCCGGCAAGATGGCGGCGGTGGCCATGAGTACAGGCAGGCTATGACGGGTTAGATATCTCCTCATGTGGGCAGAAACACCGTTCGATTCTTGTCCAGGGCAGAGCAGGGGATGGAGAGGTACAGTCTGCAGGGAGTGTCAGTGCTCACCAGACCAGTTGATTGACGGATGGCACAGGATGAAAGCCAGGCTTCCCCAGGGCTCTTCAGCAACATGTCCCTGCTGCTCACATAAGGACATGCCCCTCATAAAAGCACATTTAACCACTTAAGCCCCGGACCATTTGGCTGGCCAAAGACCAGAGCACTTTTTGCGATTCGGCACTGCGTCATTTTAACTGACAATTGCGCGGTCATGCGATGCTGCACCCAAACAAAATTGATGTCCTTATTTTCCCCACAAATAGAGCTTTCTTTTAGTGGTATTTGATCACCTCTGCGTTTTTTATTTTTTGCGCTATAAACAAAAAAAGAGCGACAAATCTGAAAAAAACGCAATATTTTATACTTTTTGCTATAATAAATATCCCAAAAAAAATATATAAAAAAAATGTTTTTTCCTTAGTTTAGGCTGATACGTATTCTACATATTTTTGGTAAAAAAAAAAAAAAAAAAATCAATAAGCGTTGATTGGTTTGCGCAAAAATTATAGCGGCTACAAAATAGGGGAAGTTTTAGGGCTTTTTTATTATTTTTTTTACTAGTAATGGCGGCGATCTGTGATTTTTAGAGGGACTGCGACATTATGGCGGATAATCAACAAGTGCTCTTTTGACTTAATGACTGACCGTGAAACATATAGAATGTGAAAGCCTGGAGTTAACACGCTATTAGTGATTTAGATATTGAAATGGTATTGTCCACTCAGAAGAAGCTTGAAAAAAAAAAAAAAAAAAAGATACCAACTCAAGATTTTTTTTATGCCAAATTTTCAACAAGTTTATTGGTGAAAGGGTGCCAGACAGGGTGATCCCGTCTTGAAACTGTAACCCTCTGCTCCTCTCACAAACTTCTCATTAAAGTCATTCCCTTGCTCTTCCTGTTTGCCAGATTATTGTGCTCCGTCCAGTCAATATCTTGCTCTGGTCATTCCTGCTGCCCACCGTATCTTTGCTATCACTCTGTACCAACCCTTGGCTGGTTCTTTGACTACACTTCACTTTTAATAATTCCTACCTGCTATATTTACTACTGGACCTGGGCTTGCTCACCTCCCAGTACTTACACTTGTTAACTTCAAGACTTAAAGTGGATGTAAACCCGATTCATGAAATTTATATGTCTGTAGTGTTTTCTTATCTCTCTCCAAAGCACTGAATCCTGTGTGTCTCTTCTGTCCTGTAGCTCTGTTATCAGCCTGATAACTTCTGACAAGCTCACAAACACAGGAGATAAAAGCAGTCTGAAGTTTGTGTCGTGGGAGGTTGCTATAAAATACATTAGCAGAGTGCTGCTCGATTCAAAGCAGAGCTCTGCACATTACTTCCTTCCTTTGGCAATGTGGGGGGGGGGGGGTGCCTTTCCTTTAATCAGCTGTCTTGGCTGTATGCCAATAATCCACTCCCGGTGCTGAACAGGAAGAGAAAATCTGTAACAAGACCTGCACTTTCTAAAGAACATATAAAGATGAAGACACAGATATACATGTAAAACTTATGTAGGGAGATTTGTTTCATCCTGTGTATCACCTGAGGCTGGGTATGTGAGAGGGTTTACATCCACTTTAACTACAAGAAATAGATCTGCTCGTATTGAGTTATAAATGGTTGATGGTTCTGGGTAGCAGTGGCCATAACATGATTTCCTTTAATGTTTGTTGCTTACAACTAACACATACGGGAAAGATAAAAACACTTAACCTTAAGAGTATAGGTATGAATGTGAGTTAGGGACCTTAGATTGTAAGCTCCTTGAGGGTATAGGGACTGATGTGAATGTATAATATATATATGTAAAGCGCTGCGTAAATTGACGGCGCTATATAAGTACCTGAAATAAATAAATAAATAAGAGAGCAAATTTTCCAAGATGAGGGCTGCTCTCCAGGAATTAGAGTGGGAGGCAATATTGGTATCGATGAACACAGAGCCGAAATTGTAATTCTTCAAAAAGACTGTATGTGAACTCACTGCAAAGTATATTCCCATGGGCAAAAAGTTTAAAAGGCTAAAAAAAAAAAAACGTACGGCCAAAGTTAAAAAAGTTATAAATAAGAGAAGAGCTTTTAAAAAATATAAAAATGAAGAAACGCCATCATCCTTCAAAGAATATAACAGAATATGTAAAAAGGAAATCAAGGATGCAAAAATTCAAAACGAACAACAGATTGCAAAAGATAGTAGCACAAACCCCAAAAAATAATTCCAATATATTAATAGTAAACAAGTCAGGTCTGAGCATGTACAGTATCTCACAAACGTAAGTACACCCCTCACACTTTTGTAAATATTTTATTCTATCTTTTCATGTGACAACACTGAAGAAATTACACTTTGCTATAATGTAAAGTCAGTGTACAGCTTGTATAACAGTGAAAATTTGCTGTCCCCTCAAAATAACTCACACAGCCATTAATATCTAAACTGCTGGAAACAAAAGGGAGTATACCCCTAAGTAAAAAAGGCCAGATTGGCCCCAATTAGCACTTTTCCCTCCTCGGTGTCATGCGACTCATTAGTGTTACAAGGTCTCAGGTGTGAATGGGGAGGCGGTGTGTTAAATTTGGTGTTATCACTCTTTCATACTGGTCACTGGAAGTTCAACATGGCACCTCATGGCAAAGAACTCTTATAACCTAAGCTCTACATAAAGATATCCTAGGCTATAAGAAGATTGCCAAGACCCTGAAAATGAGCTGCAGCATGGTGGCCAAGACCATACAGCGGTTTAAATGGACAGGTTCCACTCAGAACAGACCTCGCCATGGTCGACCAAAGAAGTTGAGTGCACATGCTCAGCGTCATAGCCAGAGGTTGTCTTTGGGAAATAGACGTGTGAGTGCTGCCAGCATTGCTGCAGAGGTTGAAGGGGTGGGGGTCAGCCTGTCAGTGCTCAGAACATATGCCGCACACTACATCAAATTGGTCTGAATGGCTGTCGTCCAAGAAGGAAGCGTCTTCTAAAGATGATGCACAAGAAAGCCCACAAACAGTTTGCTGAAGACAAGCAGACTAAGGACATTGATTTACTGGAACCATGTCCTGTGGTCTGATGAGACCAAGATAAACTTATTTGGTTCAGACTGTCAAGCGTGTGTTGTGGCAACCAGGTGAAGAGTACAAAGACAAGTTTGTCTTGCCTACAGTCAGGCATGGTTGTGGGAGTGTCATGAACTGGGGCTGCATGAGTGCTGCCGGCACTGGGGAGCTACAGTTCATTGAGGGAACCATGAATGCCAACATGTACTGTGACATACTGAAGCAGAGCATGATCCCCCCCCCTTCGGAAACTGGGCCGCAGGGCAGTATTTCAACATGATAACAACCCCAAACTCACCTCCACAATGACCACTGCCTTGCTAAAGAAGCTGAGGGTAAAGGTGATGGACTGGCCAAGCATGTCTTCAGACCTAAAGCCTATTGAGTATCTGTGGGGCTTCCTCAAACGGAAGGTGGAGGAGCACAAGGTCTCTAACATCCACCAGTTCCGTGATATCGTCATGGAGGAGTGGAAGAAGACTCCAGTGGCAACCTGTGAAGCTCTGGTGAACTCAATGCCCAAGAGAGTTAAGGCAGTGCTGGAAAAAAAATCTTGGAGTCCAATTTGGACATTTTTACTTAGGGGTGTACTCACTCTTATTGCCAGCTGTTTAGACATTAATGCCTGTGTGTGGAGTTATTTTGAGGGGACAAATTTACACTGTTGTACAAGCTGTACACGCACTACTTTACATTGTAGCAAAGTGTCATTTCTTCAGTGTTGTCACATGAAAAGATATAATAAAATATTTCCAAAAATGTGAGGGGTGTACTCACTTTTGTGAAATTCTGTAGGCCCTTTACAAAATAATCCAGAATGAGTAAATGGGGACAAAGTGAAGGAAGATTTATCAGATTTATTAAACAAAATGTTGCGCTGTCATACATTGAATATAAATAAACAATAAATATATATATATATATATATATATATATATATATATATATATATATATATATATATATATATATATATATATATATATATATATATATATGTGTGTGTGTGTGTCCATAAAAATCCACAAAATATTAACTGGAGTGAAAAGAAAAAAAAATTCAAACACACTAGAGTCCTTGTATGGAAAACGAAAAATTTCCCATCAAATAATTACCATAATTTTCCTTTCCTGATGGACTTCATGGCAGCCTACATGTGGGTTAATCCCGCCCCCTCATACCTCATAGGGGGAACGACGTCATTTTGAGACAAAACATACGTCGGGAGGTTGACGTGCTGACATCATCGCGGTGTACTTTGTATGCGGACGGGTGCCGGCCATGTTTTACCTTCAGTTTCTTGTAAGTGTAACCTTTAATTTTTTTAATACACCGATACTAGCCTGATTTACACTATGGTGAGTTTTTCTCCATTCTCTTGGGTTTTTGATCAGTGCCTGGCTCTGTATAGCCGTTGATTTGAGGTCTCCTGGCTTGCCTCGGTGTATCCATAGAGAGTTGCTGCTGCTGCTGGATCAATGTCCGGACATTGACTCATTATACAGGCTTAATTAAGCTTGCCCTCTGGCAAGCCTGCATTCTATGTGGTGGAGGATCACTTCAGAGGGTGGTGTCTGTATCAAGGAGTTTATTTCACCTTCACGGTTATCACTGGATCTATATCACTTGGACGGTTTAATTTTTTATTGAGGACTTTTCACATTTATTGTTCTCAGTGGTACTTAGATTGTATTTTGTTTATCACGGTTACCACTCATTTTTATGTTTAATTTCTTGTATTTTGTGCAGCTTTTTCTTTTCTCTTGCATTTATTGTTTTGTGTATATCTCACAAATTTGAGCTGCAGCCATCTTTTTACTTATTTTTTATTAGGTGAGCGCGGTATTTTTTCATTATGTGAAGGGAAGCCTGCCCCAGAAAAGCCACCGCCAACCTTAGTTCATGCATAGCTGAACTCCTGGCCATTTCTTACGGGATGCGCCTCAGGGATGCATCTACATCATCCGTCCAGGCCTTCCCCGCTTTGGATAGGGCTGCGAGAGCCGGAGCTGGTTTGCAGGCCATACTGTCAGAAACCATGAATCAGACCAAGACAGAAGTACAGTTAATCACACTAGTTTAATAATAAAAAGGTAAACAGAGTAAGCATAGTCAATACATAGCCAGAGTTCTGTAACCAGATCGGGTAGTCAGCCAATGCCAATGTTAGAGAGCCAGAGATCAACGTAGTAGTACAGCAAGCAGGATAAGGAGCCAGAAGGGACATCAGTCGAGCAAGTCTTCAACAGGAATGCAGGAGTAAGTATCTGAGATGTAACCAAAGGCGAAGGCAGAGATGAAGTGAGCTGGACGGCTATAAGTAGGCAGGACTGATGAGCAGATCATCAACAGCTGAGTCACCATGGAGAGAAAGGAGCTGGCAATTAGCCAACAGCTGAGCGGCCAGCTCAGAGAAGGAAGGGCTGAGCCCAGCCCTGACAGTACCCCCTCCTCAACACCCCCCCCCCCCCCGGAGGACCACCAGGCTTGAGGGGAAAACGTCTATGGAAATCACGGAGGACAGGGGCATGTACGTCCAAGGATGAGATCCAAGAGCGTTCCTCCGGACCGTACCCCTTCCAATGCACCAGGTACTGTATGCGCCCACGGAACCTGCGGGAGTCGACAATGGATTGTACTTCATACTCCTCATGGTTCTCGCCCTGTATAGGGTGAGGACGTGGCACCGAGGTGGTAAAGCGGTTGCAGACCAAAGGTTTCAATAAGGAGACATGAAACGCATTAGAGATGCGCATATTAGGAGGAAGGTCCAACGCGTAAGCCACTGGGTTAATCCTGCGAAGGATACGGAAAGGCCCAATAAACCGAGGTGCGGACTTCAAAGAAGGAACACGAAGTCGAAGGTTGCGAGACGACAGCCAGACTCTGACCCCAACCTGGTAGGAAGGCACAGGCAGGCGTCTGTGGTCAGCATGGAGTCTGTACCTCCCGTTAGCATGTCGCAAAGCATCCTGGACTTGTGCCCAAGTGGAACGAAGACCACGGAAATGCTCCTCTAACGCAGGAATACTCTGCGGAAGAAACGAGGCAGGCAACACGGAAGGTTGGAAACCATAGTTTGCCATAAACTGGGACAAACGGGAAGCTGAATTCAAGGTACTATTGTGAGCAAACTCTGCCCACGGTAAGAGGTCTGACCAGTTGTTACAATGGTCAGAAATATAGCAACGTAGGAATTGCTCCAAGGACTGACTGGCTCGTTCTGCGGCCCCATTAGACTGCGGGTGATACGCAGAGGAGAAAGCAAGCTGAATACCCAACTAAAATGATCGCCAACAGCTCTCTGTCACCAGTCTCGTAATTGCACTCTGGCGGTGACAATTTCTTGGAAAAGTAGCCACACGAATGCATAGCTCACTCAGAGTTAGGACGTTGAGACAGAAGGGCACCAACTCCAGTCTCCGAAGCATCAACTTCTAGGATAAAAGGCAACATAGGTTCAGGGTGTGCCAACACAGGAACAGAAACAAAGGCAGCCTTGAGACTCTCAAAGGCCTTAATGGACTCCAGAGACCAACTCTCTGGGTTGCCGTCTTTCCTGGTCATATCAGTCAGGGGCTTGACCAGAGACGAGAAGTTACGAATAAACTTCTGATGATAGTTGGCAAAGCCAAGAAAACGCTGCAGAGGACATAAACCCACGGGTCGAGGCCACTGTAGGACCGCTGAACGTTTCTCTGGGTCCATCGAAAAACCAGCAGTGGAAATGACATAGCCTAGGAATTTCACCTGTTCACAATGGAATTCGCACTTTTACAATTTACAATAGAGATTGTTCTCTCGTAGTCTCTGAAGCACACGACAGACATCTGTGTGGTGGCTCTCCAGGGACTTAGAAATATGAGGATATCGTCGAGATAAACCACCACACATAACTGCAACAAATCTCGGAGGACATTGTTAATGAACTCCTGGAAAACTGCCGGAGCATTACAAAGGCCAAAAGGCATTACGAGATACTCATAATGACCTAATCTGGTATCAAATGCAGTTTTCCACTTGTCACCCTCCTTAATCCTGACGAGATTGTATGCACCTCTCAAACCAAGCTCCGTGAAAACAGTTGCTCCCTTGAGGCGGTCAAAAAACTCTGTAATCAACGGAATGGGATAGGCATTCTTAATCGTGAAACGATTGAGACCCCTATAATCGATACAAGGTCTCAGTTCACCACTCTTCTTCACAAAAAAGAAACCAGCACCAGCAGGAGACGAGGATTTGCAGATGAAACCAGGAGAAAGTGTGTCTGCACTGCTCCTCCATGGCCTTATCCTTCAAGACCGACAAAGGGTAAACCTGGCCACGAGGGGGTATGGCACCAGGTTGAAGGTCAATTGCACAATCATACAACCGGTGTGGAGGCAAAGTACCGGCTTGACCTTTGTCAAAGACATCGCTAAAATCGCAGTACTCCTCCAGCAGGGAGGAGAGTGAAGAGGTGCACAGGACCTTGGCTACCTTCTGGAAGCATCTCTCACTGCACTGTGGCGACCAGGACAGAAAATCGGCACGGAGCCAATCAAAAGAAGGGTTGTGCCTCTGTAATCAAGGATAACGAATAACCAGCGGAAACTTAGGTGAGGAAATAACTTGGAATTGGATTATCTCATGGTGAAGGGCCCCTACGGCCATGGATAATGGAACAGTCTCATGAGTCACATGGGCAGGCTGTAGAGGTCTCCCGTCAAGAGCCTCAATGGCAAGTGGAGTGTCATGCAGCTGCAGCGGAATGAGTGCTTCGATACAAAGGCAGAGTCGATTAGAGCATATATCTCGACGGATGACTCAGCCCAAGACAGGGTAACCAAAACCAGGGGCTTATCTTTCTGGGAAACTGGAGACAAAACGCCACCTAAGGTCTGTCCGTGACAGGACCTCAAGGTTTGTGTGCTCCCTGGACGAATAGGACAAGACAAAAAGTGACCAGCCTGGCCACAATAAAGGCACAATATCTCCCTCCTAAGGGTTCTCTCATGCACAGAGAGACGCATGAAGCCCAAGTGCATGGGTTCATCGTCACAGACCGACTCGGTACCAGGAGGCATGGGAGGTGAGGGAGGCAAGGGTGGGACTGCAAAGCTCGGAGACAAATATACAGGAGGCTTGCGCCAGCGCTCCTTAAAAGAGAGTCTTTCTCTGAGTCTGGAGTCAATGAGGGTGGAAAATGTGATCAACCTCTCCAGCTCAGTGGGTATATCTCGGGCTGCTATCTCATCCTTGATGTTATCCGAGAGACCATGAGAGAAGGCAGCCACGAGGGCCTCACTGTTCCAAGCACCCTGTGCTGCCAGAGTACGGAATTCAATGGCGTAATCGACAACAGTTCTCGTACTCTGTTTGATGGACATTAGGCTCTCAGCAGCAGAAGTGGAGCGTGCGGGAACGTCAAATACCCTTTTGAATGAAGCCACAAATTCTGGGTAACTCAGGACCACGGGTTTTTGCATCTCACATAGAGGGTTTGCCCAGGCCAAGGCTCTCTCAGATGGCAAAGATATCACGAAACCTACTTTGCTTCTGTTCGTGGGAAACACCTGGTGCAGCATCTCAAAGTATATCTCAACCTGGTTGAGAAACCCTCTGCACTGAACTGGATTGCCCCCAAATCGCTGGGGAAGTGGAGCGGAACCAGACATGCCTCTTATAGAGGTAATATTTGAGGCGGGTGCCTGCGCAGAGATTGGGGCAGCAGCAGGGGCGGTCTGCAACACAGGTTGTACCAGAGCAGCCATAGTGGAAGATTCCAGGTGAGCCGTGCGACTCAGGAGCGTTTGTAACGCCAAGGCAAACTGATCCATGCGGTGATCCTGGTCATCCAATCTGGAAAAAATATTACCAACAAGTGGACTGACTGCTGAATTCATGGCCTTAGTCTACTGTCAGAAACCATAAATCAGACCGAGACTGAAGTACAGTTAATCACACTAGTTTAATAATAATAAAAAGATAAACAGAGTAAGCGTAGTCAATACATAACCAAGAGTTCAGTAACCAGATCAAGTAGTCAGCCAATGCCAATGTTAGAGAGCCAGAGATCAACGTAGTAGTACAGCAAGCAGGATCAGGAGCCAGAAGGGACGTCAGCCGAGCAAGTCTTCAACAGGAACGCAGGAGAAAGTCTCTGAGATGTAACCAAAGACGAAGGCAGAGATGAAGTGAGCTGGATGGCTTAAAATAGGCAGGACTGACGAGCAGATCATCAACAGCAGAGTCACTATGGAGAGAAAGGAGCTGGCAATTAGCCGACAGCTGAGCGGCCAGCTCAGAGAAGGAAGGGCTGAGCCCAGCCCTGACACATACCTGCTGTAATGTATATCCACTTGAGGTCGGTATCAATTTTCCTCTCCAGGCCATCCCTTAAGGATACAGTATCCTCCAGTGGGAGTGTGATGTGCCTCACCAATCTCATCAGGGCTGCGTCAATGAGAGGAGCCGACTCTAGATGTTTCACATCCTCACTTCTAAAACTGATACATCTTTGATACATTTGTTAGCAAGGAATACTTCCTTTCGACGCCACCCCATTCATCAGTAATTATTTCGCCCAAGAAGGGGAAATTAGGGTGTTCCTTTTTGAGGTGTTTGAAATAATTCCTCTGTTTGGAGGGTGCCTCTACTGGCTCTTCCCATGTCAAAGTTTCTTTGACTGCTTTGACTAGCTGTGGTACTAAGGCAAATTCAAAACCTGCGTCAGGGTGATCTACCTCCACCTCGCTGTCTGAGAAATCAATTGAGAAATGGCTCGGCTGCAATGAGCCTGGAGCCTCAAGGTCATCCCCAGTAAAGGTTGTTGGTACGGTCGGAATCCCCTTTACTCAAGGACTCACGGACCACCTTTCTGACAAGTGCTTCCACTCATTGGTCTCCACCCTTTTTCTCTCACGGCTCTAGAAAAGCATGGCTCACAGAGCTTTCCTTTCAGAGTGGTTGGAGTGGTGGTGAGTGTCGCCCAGATGTGGTTTTGGGCTCCTCTCTGTGGTGCCTAGACGTGTAGGACAATCTTTGACGTCTGGAGCTTGAAGAGGAGTGACGATGATGAGACCTAAGACGGTCTTTATCTTCGCGTGACGTATTTTGGTGTTCAGACCTAGAAGGGCTGAGTGGAAAAGAAAGAGTTAAGAGCTCCTAAATGAGTGAACCCAAACAATAGAAAGAAGAGACACCAACCCTACCTGCAGCGTAAGGGATGGCCAAAGGGATGGCCAAAGGGGGGCGGGTGACACGTCCAAAGCAGAACAAGATAGAACCTTGGTTCTGCAACCTTGGTACTGCAAAGACACAATTAGAATAGATGAGACTGCTGTAACAGCCATCAGTCATCAGCCATTAGGCCTGCAACAAGGGCACTTAACCAGCAGTAAGCAAAAAGGTTCCAGGGGAAAACAGTCGACAAGCCCTCAGTATAAACCAAGGAATGACCGTCTAAAAGCTTTGAAAATTGCCGCCGCTGATGACGTCACCGCACCCACCCTGGGAATGTCGTTTCCCAGCAGCAGTCTTGCACCGCCACCAGCTTGTTGTAACCGCGCATGCGCAGACCAAGCCTCGGTTTCACTCGCAGCTTGCAGATGCGCAGACGGGACCAGCCGACTGCCTGAAGTGGAGAGTTGGAGCGCAGATACCTTCCAGCCACCATGGCCCTAGTCACCGGAGCCTGAGAAGGAAAAGGGGACACACAACACAGATACAGCTGCCATATTAATGAAATAACTCATACGTCATCACCACCATGGCACGATCCTGACCAGACCTGGGAGCTGCGGCTCGACCCACCACACGACCAGGGCGTTTACAAGGCTTCCCGCTAATAGCTGGGACATTTGGCCATATTGCCACTTGCCTGCCAATGGCCAGGTTACCAAGCTCTTCGTGGCATCGCATATTATCGCCCATGTCCACCTGCTAATAACTAGGATTGCTGGACTTCAAAGAGGATCATTGTTTTTAAACCCCAGTATCGCTGTGCACACCGCTATGCCTAGATCGTGGAAAAACTTCATAAAAAGGTGAGACTTCATCTTGATCCTAGGAGGACGACAAAAAAGGAACATGGCCTCTGGCCCGTAAAAAAAAAAAAAGATTTATGGGAGAAGGATCCTATGAGGTATGAGGATGCGGGATTAACCCACACGTAGGCTGCCATGGAGTCTGTCAGGAAAGAAAATTAGTGCGCTCCTTCCAAATCAGCTGTGAACATTAGACCTCGTACTCCCCAGAAGGTAATTGAAGTAAAGATATCCTCTTACCAGATATCCTGACCTTTCAAGGCCAATAGGTGCATTAGTGAGTTATAACCCCTCACTCCAGGTAAATTCAGCTCAGCTTTTCACCTGTTATATGGAACACCAATATGTATCTCACCATTTCCCACAGGTCTCAGATCCCATTAAGCCATATAAGGAGAAGAGGAAACAAACCTCATTGCGCAACATCCAGTTACAAAGCACAAGGGTTTATTAAAATTTTACTCACAAGGATAAAAATACAGGCATATCGGAATGTATATCAGTCCCATTCTCTGCTCATGTACTGAGATGTTACTGCTATTCCTAGCTTCGCCGACTTTTTACGTTTCGTTCAAAAGAACATTTATCAACACAGACAGTAAGGGATAGAGGTGCTCACACAGCTTCCTTATATAGATTAGACGTTTTCAACACCAGGGGGCAGCACTTACATCCTGTTGGTCCACAAACCATACTGGAACGCACCTCCTTAATGTTGTAGACCAGGGGTCTTCAAACTATGGCCCTCCAGTTGTTCAAGAACTACAATTCCCATCATGCCTAGTCATGTCTGTGAATGTCAGAGTTTTACAATGCCTCATGGGGCACGTAGTTCCGCAACAGCTGGAGGGCTGTAGTTTGAAGATACCTGTTGTAGACCAACCAGGCCATTCCGCGGCCATATCCATATCATTGGCGTTTAACTACGCTCTGGTGTATACTAACGATCTATGCTGGCAAATGACTCAATCATGCAAAAATAATTGGTACATCATAGTTAGCACCCTTTATATGATCTAAAACATGATTAATGATATTCAAACCATTATTTAACTAATGCATATAGATTATAAAATGATATTTATACAACCGTCAAATCCACAACATATCAAGACCCACTAGCATATATTCCCCAAATTAATCTGAGTATATGGCATGTATAAAATTATAAAACATTAGTATAAAAGGTGTATCTACCTAATTGGCAAATTACTATTAATTGTTGTCTAAAATCAGTAAATTATCTGAGTAATTATAATAGACAATTTAACTAAAACTAAATTTGCTTGATGAATGAAAGTAGTTCTCAATTATGCAATATGTAAATGAATTAACTATTATTAATAAAACTATATCCCAATCAACATTTAACCCCTGTAGTTGATGAGATTTTAATTTATATATCCAATGAGTTTCTCGTCTGGATATTAATCCTACTATGTTGGTCACCCTGTAGTGTGGTTGGCCCGCTTATATTCCATATGACCTTTATTTGAGTTGGATCTTTCCCATGTTTTAAAGCACAATGTCTGGATAGATTATGTTTTGGGAAGTCTTTTTTGATGTTGGCCAGATGCTCCCCTAACCTAACATGTAAGCCCTGTTTCGTTCTGCCTACGTACTGTTTCCCACAGCTGCATACTAATAAATACACTACGTTTTTTGTAGTGCATGATATAAACTTTTCAATAGGATACGTTTTACCTGTAACTGTGGAAGAAAATGTGGTTGTTCTGATAGAATTGAGGCCCACACACCTACATACTGGGCATCTCCGACATGGGAAAAAAAACTTATAGGTTTTTTCCCATGAAAAAAAAAAAAGAAGAAGGAGGATAGGAGGATCTTTCCACCACATTTGGGGCCAAGTAGTTTCTGAGGCCTGGTACTTTCCTGAAAATGACTTTGGGATATTCGGGAAGATCTGTACCCAAAATCTCATCATTCTTTAACACCTTCCAATTTTTATTGAGCAATTTGTTAATACCATGTTGACTAGAATAAGTTGTGTGGAAGGACCATTCAAAATCTCCCCATCTTCAGACCTATCCTTAGTGATCAACATTTCCTCTCTATCCATTGAAGCTACTTGATGAATTGTAACATCTAGGGTGTCGGATGAATACCCCTTTTCTATAAATGTTTGTCTAATGATTTCTGACTGTTTTAAAAACTCTTTCTTGTCGAAACAATTCCACCCAATTCTCAAGATTTGGCTCCTGGGAATCCCAGAGAGCCACTTAGGATAACGACAACTTGATAAAGGAATGTAGCCATTCCTATCAGTTTTTTTTTTTTTTTAATTGTTTGTGCTAAACCCATTACCTTGTCTCATAACAAAATCCAGAAAAGTAACTTCCCTATGACTATATTCATAATTCCATCTAATGCCTATATGGTTGGTATTTAATTGCTAAATTTAATTACAAAAAATCAGCTCCATCCTAGGTGTTTCAAAGATAACCTTATCCTCCCAGTGAGTCAAACAAATTGGCAACACAGAGCACACTTGGCTCCCATGGCCACACCTTTTTGTTGTAGGAAGTGAGCCAAAAAAAAAATAAAAATTAAAAATAAAGAGATGTATACACACCCTGAAGAGTAAACTACAACATAATTTATTGCTTAAAAAGAGCAAGATACAAAAAATTCCAGCAAACAAATACTACCCAGGAACAATCCCTATATATAGGATAGGGAGAAGTTACAGAAACTTCCCAACTGTTCTATATAACCCTACATTAATAGAAACAGACACCCCATTGCAAAACAAACCCCCAAATAAGGGGAAAGATAGGGTAAAAACAGCGATCCACAGACCCCGCCCTCCCCCAAATGAGAGCACCCCCTATAACACCTATAAACCCCCCCCCCAAGCCCTCCGTAAACAAATGAATAGCATAAAATTCCTAAGGGGTGCAGTGTTTCTCCAAAAGTACAGGTATAAAACACACTGTTCCACAATGGAATGATGCACTATCAACACTATTCAGATATACCCATGTATTTCATATGTATTGTTGGTCAGTCATATGCTGCTTTGAAGGAGAAAAATAAGTCCAAGATATATATATGGTAAAGAAGCTTTATCACGGGTAGATGTATTAATCCTCCAAATGGCAATAGGACCCCATAGTTCTCATCCCGATGTGTAAAGTGCAATAATAAACACAGAGGTATGTATCCACGTATCGGGGAGATGGTATGAGTCCCTAAACACTGCAATTACAACCGATATTTTATCTTTATCCAAAGCCACAGATGTATTCATAGGTGAGTTCAATGTGACATCATACTATGTTTCCCGCAACGTGGAGGTAAAAACTCCCATAGGCAGTTGATATAATGATGTGATTATTCAATGATGGTTACTCACGGATCCATCTGGTGGCACAGAGTTCTCCACTAATCCCATGTGGAGATCGATCTGGCAGTGTATTGTGCAATGCATACAATTCCTCAGCAGGAAATCTCAACTCAGATTTTTCTGTGGATCTTCAAGTTGTGCAGTATTTCAATGCCATCAAGGACAGGTTGATAAAAGCCCAAACGGACAATGAGATCAAAGTCCAGGATTCTGGTACATAGGATACATCTCCGGCAAGTTATTCAAAATAGTTGCTTTAGTTTGCTTTCAAAAAAACAGCTTTCGCATAAACCAGGGTGTAGGCGGGGGTTGGTATAAGACAGGGGTGCTATCCCAGCGTAGGAGTTGACATGTTTCGTTCTTCTGATACCGGAACTTCGTCAGAACTAAGGGATGGTCAGCTGTCACTTGCTTAATTCTAGGGTTTTGCCCCACCTTTAATTACTTAACAATCAAACACAGGTGCTACCCACCCATCATTTCTAATAGTCAATATATTAAATCCACAAGTGCTAAAAATTTTAAAAAAGTGTGTGTGATGTGTTGCCCCGCACGTCTACATTAATCTTTTCATACACTGATTTCCATACACAGAAGAATGCAGTAATAGTAAATTATTCCAAGGTTGTATTCACCTCAAACACATTGGTTGTTTTAGGCTACCAGATTGTCCGCCCTATTATACTAATAGAAACATTGTTTCACCTGTGCTCATATTGATACATTGTTTGTAGCAATACTCATTGTATCACAGTCATCACTGCTTACTGCTACATTTTCTCTGTTTCAATGAGCACATTAGAGACAGACTATTCCTACATCAGATAGACATTCCTACGGATTTGTATCAGATATAAATATATATCAATATATTTGCATATTAAAGTTCTACCATATATAGAGTGGACTTCAATTCTGGAGACCAAAAGACATTCAGTGTTGGAAGGAAGAACATTATTGTCGTCTATTAGGCATATTGAGTTCAATCATCGCGTCATTTTGCCATCACTGTACTACGAACTCCTATTTGGAACACCTGAATATATTTGTGTCTATCTATACTCACTCCTCATCCATTTATTAGTATGCATCATAGTCAGGGAGAATACAGTATTCTGATGTGCAAACTAAGCCCCCATACATCAGACAATTCCCATTGATTGTATGCGATGGGTCACACACACCTTCATAGTTCATCCACGTCAGTCCACATACAGCCACGGATTCTGTGCTTAAATAAGTCTGCTAGTGATACGAACACAGGCGGAAACTGTCAAGCGACACCTTACACATGAACTGTTGTATCGCCTTTACTATCATTATATGAACTCGTATTTAGAACATCTCAGTCTATCACTCCTAAACACTCCTCATCCATTTATTGTTATTCATCATGACTAGGGAAAGGAATACAAATATTATTTTCTGATGTGCGGGGTATATTTGCAGACTAAGCCCCCATACACCAGACAAAAAATATTTCAAATGTAAATGTCTAAACATTTTAGAACAGTCCATGGTGGTAATCTGGAGTCTTTCTTTTTGCAGTCTGGAACAGGTGAGAAGATCTGTTGGGGGGGGGGGGGGGGGATACACACCATACCCTACTTCAGTGGGAGGTGTGGTGGATACACAGATTGAATACTCGATTTCCTAGTGGAATGAACAGCAGAATGGATGTGAACTTGTTTTTAAAATAATATAATTTGATACCACAGGGGGTTAATAATTATTTGCCCTTGAGTTTTTAGTCTGTGTTTACATTCTTTCCCTCCCCCTTTTCTCTGGTTCTACCAACCTCACATGATTTTAATTGTTTATTGATTTTAAATTGGATTGTACCGCCCATCCTTTTTTGGAGGAATGGATACTTTTTCCTACATAAACTTGATTTTATTGTAAATCTATATGCGGAAGGCTTTTGCCGAAACATGTTAGTGTTTTGATGTTGCACTGCTGTTTCTGCTATAGTGTCCAACTTTGTTGGACACTACAGGCTCCCAGTCGTCCATTTAAGAGAAAGAAGATAAGCACATACTTTATTTATGAAATGTCCAAATAACCTGATTTAACTAAATGAAAATAGGTGGGTGGCATGTCCTAATAGATACGGCCCCTCATCCCTGGATCAGAAGATGAATAACAGGACATGGGGGGGGGGGATTATAGCGGTGCCAGTAACAACTAAACACACATGGTATCATAAAAGTATCAAATCTTTAATAGTGTAAAATTTAAAATCAAGCAACACATCATTTGTAAATGGTATACAAGTGGAGCACTATACAATTTTTCTGTTGACCGACACCACTGATGTTGAATGGTAGTAGCAGGTCAATTCATCCCTACAAGTTTTGCCAAAACATTGGCTTCATCAGGGTATTAGAATATAGCAGAAAACAATTAATAATAAATTAATAAAAAATTGAGGATATACATCTGTTCGCTAGACGCCTTTTGTTCAAGGTTATTTTGGAATTCTCTGATACTGAACTTCAAGCTATGGACGACCTTATGCGGCTTTGGGAGGAGGGACACACTAGTGACGAGGAGCCACCCTTCCCCTCGTGTGGTGTCGTCGTTCCCGGTGTGTCCTTTCCTCCCCCTGTTTCATTTAAACCGAAATTGCGAGCTTTCCCCTCACTTCAGACCAATCCCAACGTTTGGGCTTTTGTCCAACAAACTAGTTTTGAGATTGAAAATATGGATTTGGAAAAACTCCATACACATAACTTATCCTCTAGACATTGGAAAGCCCTTAGGGATTTACAATGTCATCCTGACCTGGTCATCAAACCGGCCGACAAGGGCGGCAATGTCGTTGTCAAGGATGTCCCCGCTTATGAGCGTATGTGCCTGGACATCCTTGACAACAGACTTTGGTATCGCCCTATTTCTAAGACTAATACAAAACTTCACTAGTGAGTATTATGGGTTAATTTTTGAAGCCCTTAAATTGGGCACAATTGATTCAGTACATGGAATTACCGTATTTATCGGCGTATAACACGCGCCGGCGTATAACACGCACCCAAGTTAAGGAGGGAATTTTAAGGAAAAAAACTTTTAGGAGTAAAGTTTAAGGAAGAAAAACTTACATTAAAATGCCCATCAATGCAGCGTTATCGGTGTCCATCTGCAGCCTTGTCAGTGTCAGTGCAGCCTTGCCCCAGTGTCCATTGCAGCCTTGTCAGTGCAGCCTTGTCAGTGCAGCTTTGCCCCAGTGCAGCCATGTCAGTGCAGCCATGTCAGTGCAGCCATGTCAGTGCAGCCTTGCCCCCCCGTGCAGCCTTGCCCCCCCGTGCAGCCTTGCCCCCCCCCCGTGCAGCCTTGCCCCCCCCCCCCCGTGCAGCCTTGCCCCCCCCCCCTGCAGCTTTGTGGGATCGCCGCGATCCCTGCCGTCATACACAGCCCTGTGTAAATTTAAATATGGCGCCGAGACTGCAGGGACTCGGCGGAGCGCTGATACACATAGCCGAGAGTCCTCGGGTTTTCTCAGCGCCGCTTACAGTCCCGCCCAGTTCCGCCCTATGGGCGGGACTGTAAGCGGCGCCGAGAAAACCCGAGGACTCTCGGCTATGTGTAGCTCCGCTCCGCCGAGTCCCTGCAGTCTCGGCGCCGTATTTGAATTTCCACAAGGCTGTGTATGTCGGCGCCGATCGCGGCAATTGCCGCGATCACTCCGATCACACACAATTGGGGGGAGATCGGCCTTTAACACGCACCCACGATTTTCCCCTGATTTTCAGGGGAAAAAAGTGCGTGTTATATGCCGATAAATACGGTATCTGAATGTAAGGGATTCAGTACATGGAATTATCTGAATGTAAGGGATCCAAAGATTCGACTTTTTACTCCTTGCCAAAGGTGCACAAGTCACTGCAACAGCCACCTGGATGACCTATCGTCTCTGGCTGTCAGAGCCTAACTGAAAATGCCAGTGCCCTAGTAGACAAATATTTAACACCTCATGTAACAGGCCTTTTTTCTTATGTTCAGGACACCATTGACTTGCTTCACAATATAGATGGGAAACAGGTTCCTCCCAACACATGGTTGGTAGCCCTAGATGTGGAAAGTTTATACAATTCAATCCCACAAGCCAAAGGAATTGAGGTTATTCGTACCCATCTTATAGCGAGTGGACCTTCATCCAATAATTACAGACAGTTTGTCCTTTGGTGCTTAAGTTCATCTTGACTAGAAACGTATTTATGTTTGGTTCCTCCCACTTCCTCCAGGTGCAGGGGGTGGCCATGGGGACTAAATGCGCCCCGTCCTACGCCAACCTGTACCTGGGGGGTGGGAGAGGGACCTTTTTTCTCAAGAGCCCTTATCTGGATTACTTCAACATGTCATTGCCTGGCATAGGTATATTGATGATGTTTTTATTTTATGGTCAGGTAGTCGGGATGAACTCTCGCAGCTGATGAACTTGCTGGCTGTCAATGCCTACAATCTTAGCTTTACGATGGAATGCAGTCAGTCCAAGATCAGTTTCCTGGTCTGATGGAATTCTACACTTATCCTTATATCGCAAGCCTTCCGCAGTCAGTTTTTACGACTTAGGAGGAATTGCACATTGGACTCTGATTTTCATCTTGCGGCTAAAGATGTACATGACAGACTCCTCCAACGAGGATACAGTCGGTCTCTGCTCAAAAGGGCCTTCAACAGAGTATCTAAACGTAATAGACATGATCTTATCCGCTCAACTAAACTTGCCAAACCGAACCAAATCGGTGAGGATCATTACTCAATTTTCCAAACTGCAAAGTCAAATGAGAGGTATTTTCCATAAATATTGGCCACTTTTGACAGCAGACAACACCATTAAAAATGTTCTAAAATCTCATCCCGAGATCACATATAGATGTTCCCCTTCAATGAGGGATCGCTTAGTTCGCAGCCACCACATGTGCAGAAGCCTAGTGGACCTTTCCACTGTTGGCACCTTTCCATGTGGTGGTTGTGATATATGTCCTTTTATTACGAATTCCAGAGACGTTGTTCTTCCCAATGGCCAGGTTCATCGTATTAAACACAGAGTTACGTGTAAAACAGTCGGAGTAGTTTATTTAGCCATTTGTATAGGTGGTTGTTTCTACGTTGGAAAGACAAAAGCATCCTTTCCTAGAAAGTATTAAAGACCACATTGCACCCCTATATAAACATCTAACTACAACTGCCCTGAATAGACACATTGCTAGCCAACATGACTATGATCCAGATGTCGTTCATTTTGCTGCACTTGAGCATGTACCTTTACATGTTCATGGTGGCGACATCACCTTGCTCCAGCTAGAGACTAGATGGATACACAATTTGGATGCTATAAAATTTCCTGGGTTGAACGACTATATTAGCTTTAAATCCTCTTTAGTTTTTTTACATATTTAGTTTTGCTATACTATATTCAACTCTTTATTTGTTTATTTGGCAACCCTTATGTGTAATTATTTCTGGCCTTCTATGACTTTGATTGTCTGTCTGCATTGGGCCCGCATTTCCTTCTTTCATCATGCCCTTCCCCCTTCTCCATTTTTGCTCTTCCCGCTGCTTTCCCGATCCCTTCAACATTCTTGGGATCAACATAATGCTTCTTGAGTATATGCCGTTGAATCAATGCCATTTATAATTGTCATCACTGTTATAATTATATTTACTTTATTTATTTTACATTGTTTGTTAATTTGTAACTCATTTTGTACTTTGTATATTATGATTAGGGTAACTTTAGGTCTGTGGCATTAGCTATGCATTAAAATAATGATAGATCCTATGTATTGCTTTGAAATTTTGATGGTTCATTTATCTCTGAGCGATTGATTGTATGGATTCATTGTCATGTATATGGAACACTACATGACTACCACTGTGCCTGTCCCTCTACCCTTCTTCCACTGTCATGCTCCCCTTGTTCCCATTCCCAGACTGCTTCGCCTCTCCCTTGGTTGCCAGCCGGGCGCCGTTTTGTTTCTTGGGGGCCATGTCCCTCTACAGCCTTTGGCTGCATGGACACCTAAGGGCTGATTGTCGTTGACAGCCGGCCCGCCCCTTCAGCCCGCGTTCACGCCCCCTGTCCATTCAATTCTACATCAGCCTCTTTTATCTCCCTCCTTTGGTGGTTGGAGTTCATTCCCTTCCTCCACTCCCCCATTGGTAGGCTTGTGCCATGATCACACCCTGGCTTGTCATCATCAGTTGGTTGTCCTCACACCATGCGATTCAGGTCACGCTCAGCATCTTGGGCATTGTAGGCTATTGTCCCTGGACACTGCGCAGGTGCACGGGTCGCCCTTCGTCCGCTCCCGATTGGCTAATTAGCAATGCCGAACGGGTGGGGGGGGGGGTTTAAAAGGTTGCCACTATCATGTCTTCACTTGCTGACTTCCTTGAGCGCTGTCGCTTTGCTAGCTTTGTACAAGGTAAATTCTGGTTCTGAACAAATCCTTCATTTCTCTTGCTGCCCCCTTCCTTTTCATCATTAGATGTTCATTGTAATTACTGTGCCGATGTTGGACTTTTTATTGAATTAGACTTAGGTGATTGAACCATCTGGATTTTTTGGCATCCAAGTGTGGCTTTTGCCTCCAGCTTTCCACATTGCCTTATCTGACTTCATTGGGCTTTCTAATGCCCTTGCTTGCTTCCAGTGTGTAAGGGTAAGAGTTTGCTCCTTTATAAACTGTTTTTTTACATGCATTATTACTTTTAAAGTCTTGGAAATGTCATTATCTATGCCCCTATTATGAATAATAATATTATGAACTCTATTGTTTTTCTAGTCTTTTCTTCTACCAATCAATCACTTCTTTTGTCTCGGGACATTCAAGCACAACATACTTATTTGCCCAGCGCTCTTCTTTGTTCTTTTTACCAATCATGGCTTTGGTAGGTATTGAGGCTCTTTAGCCCGCGTTAATATTATTAAAATTACACTGTTCTTACGTTACTTATTCTGTCATTTTTTAAAAGTTTTTATAGGCATCCCTTTTAGGCCCTCTGCAGCCAATTACAGGGCTGAGTGTGATTGTCGTCCCCAGCTGCTTGATTGCGCACGCCTGGCCCCGGGAGTCTTGATGGGGTATGTCTGGGGTTTGGGTACTATTGGGATGTTCATTCCATCTTGTGGGAGGGCCCCCCCGTGGGATGTATGAGGTTATAGTTGGACTGGACCGTGAATACCCATTTGGATGCACCCATGTATGTATATACAGTATTTATCGGCGTATAACACGCGCCGGCGTATAACACGCACCCCAAGTTTAGGAGAGAATTTTAAGGAAAAAACTTTTAGGAGGGAAGTTTAAGGAAAAAAAAAACTTACATTAAAATGCCCATCAATGCAGCCTTGTGGTGTCCATCTGCAGCCTTGTTAGTGTCATTGCAGCCTTTTCAGTGTCAGTGCAGCCTTGCCCCAGTGTCCATTGCAGCCTTGTCAGTGCAGCTTTGCCCCAGTGCAGTCTTGCCAGTGCAGCCTTGTCAGTGCAGCTTAGCCCCAGTGCAGTCTTTTCAGTGCAGCTTTGCCCCAGTGCAGCTTTGCCCCAGTGGTCAGTGCAGCCTTGCCCCCAGTGTCCATGCTTGGACAGATCGCCGTCGACATACACATAGCATGTAGTTTTAAACATGGCGCTGCGGAGTTCGGAGGGACTCGGCGGAGCTGAACGAACGCCGCCGAGATACACATAGTCGAGTGTACTCAGCTCTTTCCGGCGCCGCTCACAGTCCCGCCCTATGATGGACATAACACAGGTCCAATGGCGGGGCCGGGGCGGGACTGGGCGTGACTGAGCGGCGACGGAAAGAGCCGAGAACACTCGACTATGTGTATCTCGGCTCCGCCCAGTCACTGATTTCGGCGGCGCTCGTTCAGCTCCGCCGAGTCCCTCCGAACTCCACAGCGCCATATTTAAGACTACACGCTATGTGAATGTTGGCAGCGATCGCCGCCGATAGATCACAATTAGCGGGGATCGGCGTATAACACGCAATTAGAGAATAGTTTATAGTCATTAGAGAATAGTTTTTATAGTCATCCCGCTATATATATATATATATATATATATATATATATATATATATATATATATATATATATATATATATATATATATATATATATATATATATATATATATATATATATATATATATATATATATATATATGAGAGAAAACGACCCCTGTTTCTTTCTGTGTGATTGTTTTTTTTCTGTCTTTTTCTTTGTTTTGTAATAAAATATTCTATTTTATCATATTTGTTGTGATACATTCATTTCATTTTAATAAGCACACACACTAAGTCCCATATTCCCAATATGGTTTTTTCTTTGTTCTTTCTTAAAGGGACGACGGTGCCAAATTAACAAATCTGTGTCTGGATCACTCTAATCCATCACACTTTTGATTTTATGTTGATTCTAATCAATGCTTAGCTCTACGAATTCATATCACATGAAAACATCAGGAAATACCATCCTACATGCGACCAGTGCTCATCCTACATCTCTAGTGCATATTATTTCCTGTGCACAATACCTACTCCTTAGATTATTATTGTGAGGCTATAGCAAATCTCTACTAAGGAAGGCATTCAATAAAGCTCTTGCCTAAGATAGATTATAATAAGATATGTTATTGTACAAAACCAAAAAATGAATCTCAGCCTCAGACAGTTCAATTTATTACTACATACTCCTCCACTCTCAATTGCATCAATTGCTGGGTAAACACTTGCACCGCCTTGTTGACGAATATACTATCTCTAAACATATTAGATCAACTCCTGAAATTGTATTTCATAGGAACACCTCCCTGAGGGATAAACTTACGCAAAGCCACTATACTCCCACATCCGGTAAATCTACCCCATCTGGAGGCCTTTTCAGGTGTGGGTCTTGTGACATGTGTCCATGGGTTGAAGCAGGAACCCTTTTTTCTTTTCCCAATGGGGAAGTATTTCGCGCACGGTTTCATGCCAATTGCAATACCAGGGAGTTGTGTACCTGATGCAGTGTCATTGCTGATCGTTCTATGTCAGTAAGACGATCCGACAACTTAGACAGTGCATCAACGATCATATTTATTATTCCTCCAATTGAAAAATGATCACTTTGGTTAGTCGTCATCTAGATCTGTATCATAGGATCAATACAAGGTCAGTGTAATTTATAGTCCTAGAGATAACTGCACAAGATCCCAGGGGTGGACACTGGGATAAGAGGATATTGCCAAAAGAAACTTTATGCATAGAGAGATTGAATGCTACCAAGTCAACAGGCTTGAATGGGGTACTCTCGTATAAGCCTTTTCTGTAAGAATATATCGGTGGGATTCATTTCCCCACTTTTCTTCCCCCAATTCTCCTCTCTATCCATTTAGCTGTTATGGTGATAATCCAATATTCCAAAATGTAATATATTACAGTAAACTTTATTACTTAGTTTATTTTTCCTTTTCAAATGCCATTAGGTACAGTGTTGTGAAAAAGTATTTGCCCCCTTCCTGATTTTTTATTCTTTTGCATATTTCTCACACTTAAATGATTCAGATCAAACAAATTTTAATGTTACACAAAGATAACCCGAGTAAATCCAAGATGCAGTTTTTAAATTATTTCATTTATTAAGGGGAAAAAAAGCTGTTCAAACCTGACGGGCCCTATGTGAAAAAGTAATTGCCCCCTCCCATGCTGAATCATGAATGAACGGTTATTAACCACAATTTTTTAGAATGCTGAGTTAAATTTCACTTGCCACACCCAGGCTTGATTACTGCCAGACCTGTTGAATCAAATCACATAAATAGAAGCTGTCTGACAAAGTGAATCATGCTAACAGATCACGAAAAGCCACACATCATGCCACAGTCTAAAAAAATTCAAGAACAGATTAGAAACAAAGTAATTTACATGTATAGGTCTAGGAACGGTTTCAAAGCCATTTCTAAGGCTTTGGAACTCCCGTGAACCACAGGGAGAGCCATTATCCACAAATGGAGATAACTTGGAACAGTGGTGAACCTTCCCAGGAGTGGCTGGCCTACAAAAATGACTCCAAGAGAATGACGATGACTCATCCAGGAGGTCATAAAAGAACCCAGAACAACATCTAAAAAGAACTGCAGGCCTCACTTGCCTCAGGTAAGATCAGTGTTCATGATTCAACAATAAGAAAGACTGGGCAAAAATGGAATCCATGGGAGAGTTCCAAGGCCAAAGCCACTGCTGACCAAAAAGAACACAAAGGCTCGTCTCACATTTACCAAAAAACATCTTGATTATCCCCAAGACTTTTAGGCAAATATTCTGGACCGATGAGACAAAAATGTAACTTTATTGAAGGTGTGCATCCCGTTACATCTGGCATAAAACGAATACACCATTTCATAACAAGAACATCATACCAACAGTCAGACATGATGGCTGTGGTAGCATGATGGTCTGGGGCTGCTTTGCAGCTTCAGGACCTGGACCACATACCATAATTGATGGAACCATGAATTCTGAGCTCTACTAGAAAATCCTAAAGCAGAATGTCCGGCCATCAGTTTGTGACCTCAAGCTCAAGTGTAGGACAAAGATCCAAAACACAACAGCAAGACCACCTCCAAATGGTTCAAACAAAGCAAAATTTAGGTTTGGGAGTGGCCTAGTCAAAGCCTGGACTTAAATCCAATTGAGATGCTGTATCATGACCTTACACAGGCTGTTCATGCTGGAAACCCTCCAATGTGGCTGAATTAAAACAATTCTGCAAAGAGTGGGCCAAAATTGCTCCACAGCAATGTGAAAGACTCATTGCCAGTTATCGCAAACGCTTGATTGCAGTTATTGCCGCCAAGGGTGGCACAACCAGTTACTAGGTTTAGGGGGCAATTACTTTTACACATAAAGCCAGGCAGGTTTGGACAGCTTTTTCGCCTTAATAAATGAAACCATCATTTAAAAACAGCATTTTGTATTTACTTGGGTTATCTTTGTGTAATAATAAAATGTGTTTGATGATCTGAGTCAGGATGATCTGAGTCAATCAGAAAGGGGGCAAATACTTTTTCACAGCATTGTATATACATTCATGTAGTTTTTATATTTATTATTATCTGCTCGTCATTATCTTTCTTTATTTTTGCTCATAATATAATATATATATTGTATATCACCTAAAAATACGGAAAGGTTTCTCCACAGTAAGAGCTGTGAAAATGTGGAATAGACTCCCTCCAGAGGTTGTTCTGGCCAGCTCAGTAGATTGCTTTAACAACTAGAAGACCAGCCGCCGCAGTTATACTGCGGCAGGTTGGCTCGCCTGGGCAAATCGCCGTAGGTATATGTAGGCCGCTTTAAGACAACTAGGGGGCGTGCACCTGCGGTGTTCACCAGGCACCTGCGATCGCTCCTGAGAGACACAGAACGGAGGTCTGTCAGCATAAACAGACAGATCTCCCTTCTGTCAGGGGTGAGGAGAGCGATCTGCTGTTCATACTGTTGTTCTGATGTTCTTGGAGGCTCTTGCCTTGCCTATGGACCCCTACTAAGTATGAACAACGATCGGTCTCCTTTCCTAAGGCAGTCTTATCCCCCCCTAGTTAGAATCACTCCCTCGGACACACATTTAACCCCTTGATCGCCCCCTAGTGTCAACCCCTTCCCTGCAAGTGACATTTATACAGTAATCAGTGGCTATTTTTAGCTCTGACCGCTGTATAAATGTCAATGGTCCCAAAAGTGTCCGATCTGTCCGCCGCAATGTCATAGTCCCAAAAAAATTGCAGATCGCCGTCATTACTAGTAAAAAAAATTAAAATGCCATAAATCTACCCCCTATTTGTAGATGCTATAACTTTTGCACAAATCATTTAATATATGCTTATTGCGATTTTCTTTACCAAAAATATGTAGAATACACATTGGCCTAAACTGAGGAAGAATTTTTTTTTTATATATTTTTTGGGGGGAAATATTTATTATAGCAAAAAGTAAAAAAAACTGCTTTTTTTTCAAAATTGTCACTTTTTTTTATAGCCCAAAAAATAAAAATCGCAGAGGTTATTAAATGCTATCAAAAGAAAGCTCTATTTGTGGGGAAAAAAAGGACAAATTTTGTTTGGGTACAACTTTGCACGACCGTGCAATTGTCAGTTAAAGCGGCACAGTGCCGTATCGCAAAAAATGGTCTGGTCATCAAGGGGGCAAATCCTTCCGGGGCTGAAGTGGTTAAAAAAGGCCTGGATTCTTTCCTAAATGTACATAATATAACTGGATACTAAACTTTATTAGGTAAAGTTGATCCAGGGAAAATCCGATTGCCTCACGGGGGATCAGGAAGGAATTTTTTCCCCTGCTGTAGAAAATTGGAGCATGCTTTGCTGGGGTTTTTCGCCTTCCTCTGGATTAACTGTGGGTGAAGGATTGTGTATATGGGATTGCATTTTTTATTTTTAGTTTTTGATAGAAAGATGGACTTTTTTCAACTTGACTAATTATGAAAATATATGTATAATAGTGATTTAAGTGTATACTACTATTTTGTTGAATGTTTTTTCTGTGTGGGAGGCCTGCCACTTTGGATGTGGACTTGCTGGAAGCAGTGGTTAGTCTTGGTCGTTGTGTGGCCATTTGAGCCGCCTAGTTTATGGCAATGGCAAGCATCGTTGTGCGAGTATACTGTTGGCTGGCTGCTAGGGGGTGCTCTGTGTCTAAGACTGCTTCCTCTAGGCGAACGCCTTGATTTATGAGTATTGTGCAGGTGTGTTGCTGGCTCGGCCACCAGGGGGTGTTCTATACCCTGAATTCTCCCCCTTCTCCAGCATGGCCGCTCTGCTCGCACCATGTGCACTATGTGGTCAATGGCTGTTACCGCAGCTGCACGGTTGTGGGTCAGGGCAACGCATGCGTGGGAATGTTGGCTGGCCGATGACGTCACACGTCACTGGCGTTTTCGCAGGTGTTCCGTTTGGAACACATTATATAAACTGGCACTACCTTTGGGCAGATAGGACATATCCCCTTGATGTTTCAGGACGCTATGTGAACTCATATCTAATCCATATTGGTCAGTGTCTGCTATGCTCTGCCTTTCTATCGTAAGCTGTTATGCCCCGTACACACGGTCGGACTTTGTTCGGACATTCCGACAAAATCCTAGGATTTTTTCCGACGGATGTTGGCTCAAACTTGTCTTGCATACACACGGTCACACAAAGTTGTCGGAAAATCCGATCGTTCTGAACGCGGTGACGTAAAACACATACGTCGGGACTATAAATGGGGCAGTGGCCAATAGCTTTCATCTTTTTATTTATTCTGAGCATGCGTGGCACTTTGTCCGTCGGATTTGTGTACACACAATCGGAATTTCCGACAACGGATTTTGTTGTCGGAAAATTTTATATCCTGCTCTCAAACTTTGTGTGTCGGAAAATCCGATGGAAAATGTGTGATGGAGCCTACACACGGTCGGAATTTCCGACAACAAGGTGCTATCACACATTTTCCGTCGGAAAATCCGACCGTGTGTACGGGGCATTACAGTTATGTTGTTATTGGAGGCTCTTGCCTATTGACCCCTATTAATATCTCCTACAGAGCCTTTGGTGTGTCTGGTTCAGTTATTCCTCCTCACCTTGTGAATTATACCATATTATATCTTGTTTATGGACCTACTTTGACATACTACTAGACCTTTGCCTGGCTCCCATGCCTTTCTGCTCCATACCTTATGCAAGTAGACAACTTTTAAAGCCTAGCCTGGTGTTTACTGATAATATTAACCACCTCAATACTGGGCACTTTCACCCCCTTCCTTCCCAGACCAATTTTTTAGCTTTCAGTGCTCTCTCACTTTGAATGACAATTACTCAGTCATGCTACACTGTACCCAAATTAAATTTTTATCATTTTGTTCACACAAATAGAGCTTTCTTTTGGTGGTATTTATTCACCACTTCATTTTTTATTTTTTGTGATATATGCGAAAAAAGAGCGAATATTTTGAAAAAAAAAAAAAAAAAAAAAATTCTACTTTCTCTTTTAAAAGAAACCAAAAAAATTACATTTTGTCGAAAATTTAGGCAAAAATGTATTCTACCACGTCTTTGGTAAAAAAAATCCCGATAAGTGTATGATCATTGGTTTGTGTGAAAGTTATAGAGTCTACAAGCAATGCTACGCATTATTGAAAATGTATCAATCCTAATGCACTGATGGCCTAATGCACTGATCTCATTTCTTGAGGCTCTAAAATGTCAGGACAATACAATAACCCCCCCAAATGACCCCTTTTTGGAAAGAAGAAAGTCTGAGGTATTTAGTAAAAGGCATAGTGAATTTTTTGAAGTTTAAATTTTTTCCCCATTGGAAAATTAATATATATATTTTTTTCTTAACTAAATTGTCATATTTACAAGTTATTTCTCACACACGGTGCAGGCATAATTGAAATTACACCCCAAAATACATTCTGCTATTCGTCCTGAGTATGGCAATACCCCATGTGTGAGACTTTTCCACAGCCTGGCCACATACAGAGGCCCAACATCCATATAGCACCATCAGGTGTTCTAAAGGCATAAATTACACATTTCATTTCCTGAGTACTTATCACATTTTTGAAAGCCCTGGAGCACCAGGACAATGGCATTACCCACAAAATGACCCCATTTTGGAAAGAAAACAATGTATATTCTATGAGGCATAATGAGTCTTCTGAACATGTCATTTCTTTCCACAAGTTTTTGGAAAATGTGGAAAGAAAATGAAAACCTATTTTTTTCTAACAAAGTTCTCAATTTAGAAGATCTTTCTTACACATAGCATGTACAAAGCCAAAATGACACCCCAAAATACATTCTGCTACTCGTCCCGAGTATGGCAATACCCCATGTGTGAGACCTCTCCACTACCTGGCCACATACAGAGGCCCAACATGCAAGTAGCACCTCCAGGCTTCTAACACATAGCATGTACACACCAAGAATTACACCCCAAAATACATTTTGCTGAGCAAAAGGTAAAAAAAAAAAAAAAAAGCTCACCTGTGGTTTTAGCAGGCAGGAATACCATTTCAGAGCAGTCAAAGCATTTGTCCAGACAGCCAAAAGGAAATGTCCAGGAATTGTCCAGGCAGCAGACAGATGTGGAAAAGTATGAACATGGTTCAGTACAGTCCAAAGTTTAGCAGGTAGTTCAGGTAACAGGCATAGGCATGGCCAGTCCAGGTGGCAGGCAAAGGCATGGCCAGTTCACGTGGCAGGCAAAGGCATGGCCAGTTCAGATGGCCAGCAAAGGCATGGCCAGTTCAGATGGCAGCAGGCAGTACTTTGTACATTGGCCTTGGTCAGGTAAGACCTGAGGACAGGGGTAGAGGCTTCTTCCCACCCAAATCTCTACGAAGCCTCCGAGTCTCCAGACCCTAATCCGAGAAAACTAAAAACCCGGAGAAAAATGTTTTCTCCACTCGGAAAACCTTTTCTGGAGCCCCTCACATATGTGAGACCCCTGTGCTGTACAGTGGCAGAGGCATAGTCGTTAACAGTCCCGGTCATTCACAGAAATGGCAGATAGTGGAAATTGGAAAAAAATCATCTTCACTTTACTAATAGTGTATGATAGCTTCGATAGCACGTTCCAACACAGAGGCCTGGCTGGGAGGGACATTGGGCACAGTAGTATCGGGTGTCACGGCGAATTCCTCTACTTGAACACACACATTTTTTGGGGGGTTTGCGACCTGTTTGGGTAAGAGGAAGGATTTCGGGAAAGTGCCTTTTATGGAGTCTGGCTAATGAATCGGAGCAAATTAGTTGAGGGGCTTGGCTTTGGGGATAGAGAAGGGCTGTGACAACGTCTTCTTGGAATTTTAGATGGGTTAGGGGACTTTGGGTGCACTTAGAAAAAATAATATATGAATTGAACAGGGCTGGTTGCATCAAATAAATGGTGACTTTCTTGTACCAAAACAGTGATCTCCTGGTGGCCAAGTAGGGCTGCATCATCTGGTCATTCATATCCACCACCCCCATGTATAGGTTGTACTCATGCACACATTTTGGCTTCTGTATGGGGCCTCTTCTTCTCTGAAGTTCCACCAAGGTGTCATGTATTGTGGAAAGGATGTAGACATCTCTTTATCTCTCCACTTCACCGCTAGTACCTCCTCAGTCCGCATACTGGCCATTTCACCCTGCTTCAATTTCTTGGCGACCAATCTCTGCGGGAAGCCTTTGCGGTTGGTCCATGCTGTCCCACAGGCCACAGTGTTCTTTTGGTACAAATGACGGAAAAGTGGGAGACTAGTGTAGAAATTGTCTACATATAGGTGGTAACCTTTCCCAAGCAATGGTTGGATCAGCTGCCAGACAATTTTGCCACTTGTTCCCATGTAGGTAGGGCATCCGGGGGGGGGTTATCTGTGTCTTTTCCCTCATAAATTATAAAGTCATATGTGTAACCCGTGGCCCTGTCACACGCCTTATAAAATTTTACCCCACGACTGGCTCTTTTACTGGGGAGGTATTGTTTTCCCAAGTCTTCTGATGAAGTGTACTAGGGATTCATCTACACAAATATTTATATCAGGGGTAAACATCTGCTTGAAGCTGGCACAAAATAAATGGATTGGGGCCGAATTTTTAATAATTTACCGTAACTGGGATGATTTCGAGGGAGGCATTGTTGTTGAAGTGTAAAAATCTCATAATCATCTCATAACGGGTTCTGGCATCAATGACAAATAGACAGTCATGTGGTGGATAGGTTGGGTAGACCAGTAGGAATGGAGTTCATTTTTTTTGTCAGCCCCAGGTTGAGGGTTAGGCCAAGAAAAATTTTAAATTCTTCCACAGTGAGGGGTTTCCAAACAAAAGGATGGGCATATGAAGAACTTGGATTGTCTGCTATATGTTGGCTGGCGTATAGATTACATTGCTCCACAATGTAGGTTAGGAGATCATTGGTAAAAAATAAATGAAAATAACAAAGTGGGGTTACATTTTCCGTCTGCATGTGAGGGCCTGGCTGGGCTGTAAAAAGGGGATTTACAGGTTCTACTGACGTATCGGGCAGCCATGTTGGATACAGTAGAACATCTGGGAGGCTAGTATGGGCACTGCCTCGTTGATGGGATGCTCCGTTACTAGCATCTGGCCTATCCTCTAGGAAGGTTGCAGAACTGCTGGTGGATGCCTGCCTATCCCGGAGTGCTGCGCTGCTGGTGGATGCCTGCTGGTGGATGCCTGCATATCATCCTGGAGTGCTGCGCTGCTGGTGGATGTCTCCGCCTGCTCATTTCTCCTGATTCTTCTTGTTAGGATTCTATCTTCCTCGGTTTCCATCTCGGAGCCACTGCTTTCCACTGGCTCATAGTCGCTATCCAAGTCTGAAGGAGAGAATTCCCCGCTACTCTCGTCCGACATACTCTGGAGTATTTGGAGAGCCTCCTCTGCGCTGTAAGATCTTTTCGTCATGTTGGCGGGCAGCAAATGTGCCAGATGGCGGGCGGCAAATGTGCCAGATGGCGGGCGGCAAATGTGCCAGATGGCGGGCGGCAAATGTGCCAGATGGCGGGCGGCAAATGTGCCAGATGGCGGGCGGCAAATGTGCCAGATGGCGGGCGGCAAATGTGCCAGATGGCGGGCGGCAAATGTGCCAGATGGCGGGCGGCAAATGTGCCAGATGGCGGGCGGCAAATGTGCCAGATGGCGGGCGGCAAATGTGCCAGATGGCGGGCGGCAAATGTGCCAGATGGCGGGCGGCAAATGTGCCAGATGGCGGGCGGCAAATGTGCCAGATGGCGGGCGGCAAATGTGCCAGATGGCGGGCGGCAAATGTGTCAGATGGCGGGCGGCAAATGTGTCAGATGGCGGGCGGCTGTGCCAGATGGTGGGCAGATGTGCCTGATGGTGGGCAGATGGCGGGTGGCAGATGTGCCTGATGTTGGCGGGCAAATGTGCCTGATGATTGGTGGGCAAATGTGCCCGATGATTGGTGGGCAAATGTGCCCGATGATTGGTGGGCAAATGTGCCCGATGATTGGTGGGCAAATGTGCCTGATGATTGGTGGGCAAATGTGCCTGATGATTGGTGGGCAAATGTGCCTGATGATTGGTGGGCGGCTGATGTGCCAGCTGTTGGCGGGCTGATGTGCCAGCTGTTGGCGGGCTGATGTGCCCGCTGTTGGCGGGCTGATGTGCCCGCTGTTGGCGGGCTGATGTGCCCGCTGTTGGCGGGCTGATGTGCCCGCTGTTGGCGGGCTGATGTGCCCGCTGTTGGCGGGCAGATGTTCACTGTATGACAGGTGTTTTCACTGTTTTGGGGACACTAGCTGGGTGATCAGTGGGTAAACAGCAGACAAACAGCTATAAAACTCACTGATCCTCCCGGCTGCAGCACAGATCTCTCTTCCTCTCCTCACTGACAGGCTCTGTGTGAGGAGAGGAAGAGATGAAAAGCAGTTACAACCCTTTACATTACATGACGACTGTGATTGGACACAGTCGTCATGTGATCAGGAGGGCCAATCACAGGGCCCTCCTGTGTTGTACAGCTCTACTGTCTCTGGGGGGCACAGGCAGATCGGGATCGCGCCCCTGCGCGGGCACGTGGCGGCGTGATCCCCTGTCAGATGCCACCCCTCCCCCCCTGTTTACATTACGCTGGCTGTGATTAGACACAACCATCGTGCAGTGGCCGGGTGGGAAGTGGTTAATATCACATTATAGTATGTCTTTTGTTTATGTCATAAATACAGATTCTATCTGCATGCTTCTGCAGGGTCCAAGGGATTAGGGCAGGTGGTGAGAAAGCAACACAATGCTGCCTGCTTTAATCCCTTGTTTGCTGTAATGCACAAGGAGGTGCGCTTGGGGCGTGTTGGTAAAAAAAAAACAAAAAAAAAAAAAACAGATCTTTGCTATGGGGTTTTACCACCCCCAAACTGAATATTTAAATGAACCCTTACTGTTCTGAACCCCCTATAAAAAGGTCCCTTTCACACTTGAAAGTTGTGCGATTTTGCTGCAATTTTACCGTGATTTTGCGGCCGCGATTTTAGGGAATGCCTGTGTAGACTTGGTCTATGGACCTCAACTTGCATCAAAGTCGGACCAAAGTAGTACAGAGACTACTTTGAAGTCGCACAGATATGAATGGTACTGATTGGAAATCATGGGGTACGACTTGTCATGCGACTTTGCAGTCCCAAGGCTGCTTTCACACTGATGTGCTGCAGTTTACCCACATCGCAGGTGCAGCACAGTGCATCTGTGACTTTTCCTGGGTTAGCTGCACTTTGCCATGGACTTCTATAATATCTTGCAGGTATGGTGTACTTTCTGAAAGTGCACCAAAACGCCTGAATTCAGGAGTCTTTGTGCACTTTCAGAAAGTGCACCAAATTTGCAGGATATAATAGAAGTCAACACAGCAAAGCTGCAGGTACACTGCACCAGCAGTGTAGTTAAACCGCAGCACATCAGTGCAAAAGCAGCCTTATGCCCAGTGTATTGCTTCACATTTACCTGAAGATCTCTTCTTTCCTGCTACTGGCACCCCTTTGGAGGCCGCTAGCCAGGATAAGAGGTGGAGTGCAGTTGGTATCATTCCATGCGAGACAGGAGCCAGCACTACAAAGGAGGCATTGACTTATGCGGATCTTGCTCCCTACTAAGGATGAGCTCCGGCGTGTTCGCAAACCCCATGTGCAGAGCCCGCCAGGATGTCGGCACTGCGCTGCACTAATCACAGGCAGTGAGACATTGTCCCAATGCGCGGCTGCAGAGATCAGGAAATGTCCTTACTCCCTACTACAGCTCCAACTTTACAAGTAGTCCCTCTGCATTGCACTCTGTTTGATGCTCTGGGATGGCGGGTCAGCAAGCCCAGACCGCAATCTACCAGTCACCTGGCCACAATCTATTTGTAGATTGCAATCTACAGGCTTCTGACCCCTGCTCTAGTACTCCAATTTGTTTCCAACAATGTTCTTATTGGTATTTTACAGAGAGAAAAGGTTTACAAACAGTTTAGTGGGACTTAGTCCATTGCCTCGAAATCTATAGAAATGACAGTGAAGCCAAGCTAAGCATAGATATTGCACAATACTAATTGTGTATAATATTAATTGTGTATGCTATTGTGGATTGATTTTATATGCCAGCCTTTTCTTTTTTTTCTTAATTTAGCATCTAGGCAATATCATCTTTATGTAGCACCCACTATTTTTATGATGTTCCATTTTGGAAAAAATACAAACTACACAATCTATTGTGGATCACTTTTTATATGCCTGTTTTTTCATATGTCTATTTTTTGTGATGTCTTCCATTGCATGGAGTCAAGTCAGTTTTTCCCTTTTGCATTTTTAATTCACCCGTGTTGGTTAATCATGTGACCTTTGTATATACTATTTAAGTGTAAAGGCGTAGGCTGTCTTACAGCTTTGTACATGTGTTTAATAAATAAATACTATTTTGGATGTCATCCCGAGTGCCGGCCATCTCTTTGTTTTATTCTGGCACGTTGGAGGTGTCAGCAGCCTCAAGGTCTGAGCACCAGGCAGAGCTTTTATGTGGGAAGTTTGCAGGCGCCTATACACCAGTTTTCCGTGAAAGTAAAGAACATATAGAACAGTACCAAAAGAACACCATATGGGGAATTCAATAACAAGCTCTTGATGGTATTGACCGTGCCTCAAAAACAACCGAACATCCCTATAGGGAGCAACGGTGTCTGGGTGGGGACATAGCCAACCATCTTTCTTTGCTGTCTTTTCTTTTCCCCAGAGAGTTTCTTATCATTGAAGTATGAATGCAAAAAACATGTATTGAAAACTTTGACCTGACACATTAGACCTTAAGTACTATCTGCGAGTCACGTCATTTCTCAGATCTGGTACTCAAATTTGAGGCTTGATTATGTCAGCAAAGTTTCCTGTCATCCTGGATATTCCTTGGTTTTCTACCCATAATCTTTCCATCAACTGGAGTGCACGCACCATCAACTTTGCATTCCACCATTGCCAGGAACATTGCAGGGAACCTTGTCAAACAAATTTTCCACCGAATGGAGAATCACAAGTGGAGTGGATGTTGCAACTACCCAGTCAAATGAGAGCCTACCTCCATAATACCACGAGTTCCAAAATGTCTGTGATAAAAAGAATGCTGATCACCTTATGATTGTCCAATTGAACTGCTTCCAGGGACAGAAATACCTTTTGGACGCCTTTACAATTTGTCAGAACCTGAATTAAAAGGTGCCCAGGAAGTGGCTTGATGAGAATTTAGAAAAAGGCTTCATCTGATACTCAACATCTCCTGCAGGGGCAGCTCTGTTCTTTGTTGAAAAAAAAAAAAAAGGCTAACCCTTAAAGCGGTGTTCCAGCCGAAATTTTTTTTTTTCAAAAGTCAGCAACTACAAACACTGTAGCTGCTGACTTTAATTAAGGGCACTTACCTGTCCAGTGGATTGGGTGCCAGCACCGCCATCCTAAGGAAAAAAGGCAGTGGAGCCTTGCGGCTTTACTGCCTGTTTCCTACTGTGCATGTGCAAGTTGCGCGGCGCTTTGTGAATGGCCCTGTCGTATTCTGGGGGAGACACACATGTCCCAGAAGACAACGGGGCAGCTTGCCGAAGAGGAGGAAGTAACCGAACAGCACTGAAGAATAGGAAGAGGCAGATTAGGAAGACTGCCTGGTAAGTAAAAAAAAAAATTTTTTTCCAAATTTTTTTTATAGATTTTTTTGGAGAATGTTAAGGTAATTTTTTATTCTAGGGTGGACCTCCGCTTTAAGTCTTTGGATTGCAAGTGATATTTTCCAGCCGGTGATGCTGAACAAAGCAAAAGTAATACAAGTGGCTAAAGAGCCGCTGGATTACTTTTACAGATGGCAGAAGGGGGTTCTCTCGCTGTCCCCCCGGCAATTGCCTTCATTGTGCTCTCCCGATTGATCGGGGAGCCCAGTAAGGATAAGACTGGCAGGCATTCGCTTCCTGGGACAGTGAGAGGAGCCGATGTTGTTCCTCCCACTGTGTTACGTCAGAAACAGGAAGCAACAATAATTTTTGTCACTTCCAGTTTCTAGCCACTCCTTGTTCCATCAAGACCATGGGGGCAATTTTTTAATGACTTTGTAGTCAATTTTACCTCTGTCTAAGGAAACGACCACAATCTTGGTAGCTATCAACCGTCTAACAAAGATGGCTCATTTTATATCAGTTAAAAGGGTACCCACTGCTGAACAAACTACGGAACTGATGGTTTCCGAAAGTCTTTAAACTACATAAAATCTTTGTAAACTACATACTACATAAAGGCTTTTACAATTAATCTGTCCTCTACTTTTCATCCTCAGAGGAACAATTTCTGGAGCAGTACCTTTGATGTTTTAGTTATCTGCCATAGGACAATAGTTACACAGTGGGTGAGGTTGAAAAAAAGACAAGTCCATCGAGTCCAACCTATGTGTGATTATTTGTCAGTATTACATTGTATATCCCTGTATGCTGCAGTCGTTCAGGTGCTTATCTAATAGTTTTTTTTAAACCATCGATACTCCTCGCTGAGACCACCGCCTGTGGAAGGGAATTTCACATCCTTGCCGCTCTTACAGTAAAGAACCCTCTACATAGTTAAACCTCTTTTCTTCTAACTTTAATGAGTGGCCACATGTCTTTTTAAACTCCCTTCCGAGAAAAAGTTTCATCCCTATACAGTACGGTATTTATAGATTGAAATCATATCCCCTCTCAAGTGTCTCTTCTCCAGAGAGAATAAGTTCAGTGCTTGCAACCTTTCCTCATAACTAAATATCCTCCAGACCTGTTATCAGCTTAGTTGCCCTTCTTTGTACTCGCTCCATTTGCAGTACATCCTTCCTGAGGACTGGTGCCCAGAACTGAACAGCATTCTCTAGGTGCGGCCGGACCAGAGACTTTTAGAGCGGGAGAATTATTGTTTTATCTCTGGAGTTGATCCCTTTTTAATGCATGTCAATATTCTGTTTGTTAGCAGCAGCTTGGCATTGCATGCCATTGCTGAGCCTATCATTTACTAGGACCCCCAGGTCCTTTTCCATCCTAGATTCCCCCAGAGGTTCTCCCCCCCAGTGTATAGATTGCATTCATATTTTGCAATAGTCCACTTAATTATCCTGAAGAGTTTGCATACAACAATTCTAAAAACAGCTACACATCTCAGTCTTTTTTACTTAACCATTAGCTGACCAGCTCACGCAGATATACTGCGGTAGGTCGGCTCTCCTGCGCGAATAAATGTACCTGTACGTCGGTCCGTGCAGGGTGGATAACGTGCGGGAGTGTGCCCATGGGTCCCGCTGACTCTGTCTGCCAGCGACCCCTGATCGCAGTGAGGAGAGGCAGAACGGGGGACTAAATGTAAACAAGGCGATTCCCCGTTCTGCCTAGTGACATGGCAGATCTATTGTTCCCAGTGATCGGAAACAGTGATCTCTGCCATGAACCAGTGAGCCCATCCCACCTAGAGTTAGAGCACTTAACCCCTTGATCACCCCCTAGTGTTAAGCCCTTCCCTGCCAGTGACATTTACATAGTAATCAGTGGCTATTTATTAGCACTGATCGCTGAATAAATGTCAATGGTCCCAAAAAGTGTCCGATCTGTCCGCCACAAAAAAAAAAAAAAAAAAAAAAAAAATCACAGGATCGCTGCCATTACTAGTAAAAGTAATAAAAATGCCACAAATCTAGCCCCTATTTTGTAGACGCTATAACTTTTGTGCAAACCAATCAATATACGCCTATTGCGATTTATTTTACCAAAAATATGTAGAAGAATATATATCAGCCTAAACAGATGAATAAATTTGTTTTTTATTTATTATTTTTTGGATATGTATAATAGCAAAAAGTAAAAAAAATGTTTTATTTTTTTTCAAAATTGTCGTTTGTTTATAGCACAAAACTAAAAACTGCAGGAGGTGATCAAATACCACCAAAAGAAATGTGTCAATTTTGTTTGGGTACAGCGTCGCATAACCGTGCAATTTTCAGTTAAAGCGACGCAGTCCCGTATCGCAAAAAATGGCCTGATCATTAAGGGGGCAAATCCTTCCGGGGCTGAAGTGGTTAAACACTGGGTATCACCCAGTTTTTATTCCTGATCTCCCCTCTCTCAACTCCAGTTTCTGCGGTTACCAACAGATTAACTACATACAGGAGATTCAGGAAAAAAATTGATTGATACTTTGAAGGAGGCTCAGGAATTTTACAAGAAGGTCGCTGACAGAAATTGCAGATATTTCCCTACATTTCATATAGGTGACAATGTGTGGTTATCTACCAAAAATTTTAAATGTTCCATCTGCTAAACTGGGCCAAAAGTTTGTGAGACCTTTCCAGATTTCTGCTCAAATCAACCTGGTTACCTTTCACTTAAAATTTCCTGACACTATGAGCATTTTGTGAAAAAAAAAAAAATTCTAGAAGTTTTCCACCTCCATCACCTGTTGAAAAACAGGGTGAGGAAGAATTTGTGGTGGGGAAAATTTTTGGATTCCAGAATCTTTAAGAACAAATTACAATATCTGGCTCAATGGGAAGTGTTATGGTCCAGAAGAAAATTCTTGGGAACCTGGGAAAAATGCTTATTGTCCCTTGATTATCAAGGGGTTGATCCCTTGATACTGACCATTAACTACTTAACCTCCGGAAAAAATGACCCCCCCCCTTCATGACCAGGCCATTTTTTGCGATATGGCACTGCATTGCTTTAACTGACAATTGCCCAGTCATGCTATGCTGTACCCAAATACAATGTATGTCCTTTTTTTCCCACAAATCGTGCTTATTGTTGGCGATGTTTGATCACCTCTGCTTTTTTAAATTTTTGTGCTATAAACAAAAAAAGACCGACAAGTTTGAAAAATAAACAATATATTGTTTTATTTTGAGCTATAAAACATAAAAACATTTAAAAAACAAATTTCTTCATAAATTTAGGTCAATATGTATTCTGCTACATATTTTTGGTAAAAAAAAATCCAAATAAGCGTATATTGATTGGTTTGTGCAAAAGTTACAGCTTTTATAAACTATGGCATATTTTCATTTATTTTTACTAGTAATGACGGCAATCAGCGACTTATAGCAGGACTGCGATCTTGAGGCAGACATTTTGACACCAACTGCCATTTTTGACACTTTTTGGGGATCAGTGACACTAATACAGTGATCAGTGCTAAAAAATATGCACTGTCACTGTACTCATGACACTGGCTGAGAAGGGAGTAACATCAGGGGGGATCAAAGGGTTAACTGTGTGCCTAGCCTGTGATTTACTAAACTGTGGGAGGTGATTTTACTAGGGGAAGACATGGATCCTAGTCCCCGCCTTGCAGAGACACAGGATCCATGCCTTCCCTCCTGTCAGAATGGCGTTCTTCCTTGTTTGCATAGGCAGACCGCTGTTGTGCCATCTCTGCTCAATGATAGGCGAGTACTGGCAGACATAAAAGTTTGCGGTACCCGCCGCTTGGCTCCCACTGTGTGTGATCACAGAGAGAGCGAGCCACCACCAGCACGCATGTGCACCCCCTACCTATAAGAGCCTGCTCACGTGTATATAAACTCTTGTTCTCTCACAAATCGAACCCTGAGACATCCAAGGGAAGTCCTGGGGGGAGGGGAGTACAGGTCCTGGATCTGAACCTGCAAACTCTGTTGTGTCTGGCGATGTCTCTTCTTGCTGAGACACCTGGAATGTTGGACAGCTCCCTGGACAATTTCTTGAATGATCCTGCCTTGACCCTTGTTTGTCTTGAACCCTTTGAACTTCCCGTTTGCCAGATTATTGTGCTCCATCTAGCCAATATCTCACTCGTCAATCCTGCTGCCATCCGCATCATCGCTATCACTTGCTGCCGACCCTTGGCTTGTTCCTTGACTACACTTCTGCTTGATCCGAACCTTCAACTGCCTGTTCCAGGCCTTTGGCAAGTTTACTGACTACACTTCTGCTTATCCCTACCTGCTATAGATGCTACTGGATTCCAGCTTGCTCACCTCCTAGTGGGGCAATCCTGAGGACCGGGACCTCGTACTAACACGCATCAACTCCACCATCAGGAGCTCTGGTGAACCCTTCATCTGTCAGAGTGACCTGCTCTTGTACTTATTCAGCTGGTCGGTGGCTGCCTTTCTACTGCCATAGCTAACTGGTCTCCGAGTCTAACTCCAGATCATGAAACTTCATCTACAGCTTTCTCCTCATTAGGAGAGTTTGGTGTGTGGGGGCCAGCCTGCTCCCTCTGGTTTTATGCCTGACATAGATGCTGCAGGATAAGAAAATGGAGGGATGGTTGGCATCACCAGAAAAGTATAGGTGTAGAGTGACCCGTGGGAGGGCCAGGGTGCAAGTAAGGCACCAGAATTGAATGCTGTACATAACATCTCATCTATTGAGTTTAAATTGAGATGTCCGTTTTGAATAAGGGACTGGGTTTTTGGTCAAAGAGCAGGATGGATCAATTTGTTGTACAACAGGACTTGTATTGGTTATATGGAAAATAAAGATTAAAAGCTTTATTTTTGGGATAGCCGCAGACTAAGACTGTAATGAGATCTTTATCATTAGATACACTGAATTTGCCTGAAAAAGAGTAATGTCGTTCCATCAACATTGCGTTCAGGGGTAGAATTACCATATTTATCAGCGTATAACATGCACCCTAAGTTTAAGAGGGAAGAAAAAAACATTTTTTTAAAATAAATAACTTTGAAGCAAATTAAGGGTCAGTGCCAATCAAATGTCCATCTGCAGCCTGATTAATGTCCACAATGCAGCCCAAATAAACTCCTCAATGCAGCCTGATTATTGTCCTCAATGCAGCCTGATCAATGCATCAATGCAGCCTGATTATTGTCCTCAATGCAGCTTAAATAAAGTCCTCAATGCAGCCTGATTAATGCTTTTTTTAAGCTATCGTCATTTGCAGCCTCACCATCTCCCTGACCAGCAGCCTGAATCAGGATATCACCGAGCCATCATCTCCTCTCCACTCGGCTCTCACGTCACACACACAGTGCCGCCTCCACCATCTGCATTGGACCAGCTTCTGCGATAGGCAGAACACTGGTCCAATACCGGTGGGGGGACTGCGTGTGTGTGACGTGAGAGCCAAGTGAAGGCTGAGGAGCCGAGTGGAGAGGATGGCTCAGTGAGGTAAGCTGTCGGCGTATAACACGCACCCCTGATTTGCCCCTGATTTTCAGGGGGAAAAAAGTGCGTGTTATATGCCGATAAATACGGCATTTGTTAGAAAAGTGGAGGAGGAGGTTTTGTGATTTTTGAAAAAGAGCGCACACTAGAGCAGATTCTGGATAAAATGAGAATCACAATTTTTTTAATTGATTTTTTTAACAAACAGAGGTGCTTTTTTGAGAGGTAAACATTACCGTATAACCATTAACGTTATTTACAAGAGTGATGCACATCCATACAAGAACCACTGTAAGATCAGTACGAACCACAATATTTTTACTTAGAATAAAGATCACGATACCCTCACGATTCTCAGCGTAACATCTTTCACATACAGAAAAAAAAATTGGGCTAACTATACTGTTTCGTTTTATTTTTATTTTTTTCCATTAACCACTTGCCAACTGCCTAACGCAGATACACTGCGGCAGAATGGCACGGGCAGGCAAAATCACGTACCTGGTACGTGATTTGCCACCCGTGGGCGGGGGGTGCAACGCGCCCGCCCCGGTGCCCGATGCGGTCAGCATTGTTAGAGGAGCGATCCATGCTAAGGGGGAGGCCACTCATTCGTGGCCACCCCCTCGCGATCGCTCCCAACGAATGACAATCTTCCTCTGCCTCAGTAATGTAAACAGCGGCAGAGGAAGTGATGTCATCTCTCCTCGTGTCGGTCTTTTCGTTCCAGCGCCGAGGAGAGAAGACATCCAAGTTAGTGCACCAACACTACACTAACAGTAGAACACTCTAGGCACACATTTCACCCCCCCCCCCGATCACCCCCCTGCACCCCCTGTCACAGTGACACCAATTGCAGTTTTTTTTTTCTGGTTATTGCATTGGTGTCATTTTGTGACAGTTATAAGTGGTAGGGCAGTTAGTGTTAGGCCCCTTTAGGTCTAGGGTACCCCCTAACCCCCCCTAATAATGTTTGAATCCCTTGATCACCCCCGGTTGCCAGTGTCACTAAGCGATCGTTTTTCTGATCGCTGTATTAGTGTCACAGGTGACGCTAGTTAGGGAGGTATTTAGGTTCGCCGTCAGCGTTTTATAGCGTCAGGGACCCCCATATACTACCTAATAAAAGGTTTTAACCCCCAGATTGCCCCCTAGTTAACCCTTTCACCATTGATCACCGTATAACTGTTACAGGTGACGCTGGTTAGTTAGTTTATTTTTTATAGTGTCAGGGCACCCGCCGTTTATTACCTAATAAAGGTTTAACCCCCTGATCACCTGGCGGGTTATACAAGTTAGGTTTTAGGGTCAGATAGGGTCTGCGTCGCCCCAGGCAGCATCAGGTTAGTGCCAGTACCGCTAACACCCAGGCACGCAGCATACACCTCCATTAGTGGTATAGTATCTGAATGGATCAATATCTGATCAGATATATATACTAGCGTCCCCAGCAGTTTAGGGTTCCCAAAAACGCAGTGTTAGCGGGATCAGCCCAGATACCTGCTAGTACCTGCGTTTTGCCCCTCCGCCCAGCCCAAGTGCAGTATCGATCGATCACTGTCACTTACAAAACACATAACTGCAGCGTTCGCAGAGTCAAGCCTGATCCCTGCGATCGCTAACAGTTTTTTTGGTAGCATTTGAACCAGTCGCTAACAGTCAGGAGCTTTTTTACCTGCGAGTCTCACTACTGTACCACTAAATTTAGAGCCTAAAATGGCAAATCGAAGGTATAGTAGTGAAGAGGCCTACACGTTTCTGAGCATGACAGATAGTGAAGAGGAAGTTACTCATCTGTCAGATTCAGGCTCATAATACGATCCTGTAGACGACAGCGGCTCCATGATAGATAGCTCTGACGACGGAGTTATGGTCCCTGCCAAGGTCAGGCGTACCCGACCCCAATCTTCTTCTGCGGTTGTTGAGGTGCAGGAACCACAGGTCCCTCGTATGGAGCAGAGCAGTAGTAGCGTCACTTTTCCTTCTGGTGAACTGGCAAGCACCAGCGGCCTAGTACACCCTGGTCGTAGTCAAACAAGCACTGCAGTAACACTTGGTGAGGTGGCGAGTCCCATAAGTGCAATTCAAGCTGGTGAGGTAGCAAGCACAAGTAGTGTCCCACTGCCACCAAGAAGACGACAAACACAGGCCCGTCGTGCCCATAGTGCCCTTCCTGCTGCATTCGCCAATCCTAATTGGGAACCCACCACTTCTGCAGCACCCGTACTTCCCCCATTCACATCCCCAACCAAATGCAGTCGGCTGCATAAGAGGCATTTTCTTTATGTCCTCCTGAGTACCCCAACAAAATTAAACCCCCCAAAAAACATGTTGTGTCTGCAGCAAGCGCGGATATAGGCGTGACACCCACTATTATTGTGCCTCCTGTCCTGACAATCATGGTCTTTGCATTGGTGAATGTTTTGAATGCTACCATACACTAGTTGAGTATTAACGTAGGGTACAGCATTGCACAGACTAGGCACACTTTCACAGGGTCTCCCAAGATGCCATAGCATTTTGAGAGACCCGAACCTGGAACCAATTACCGTTATAAAAGTTACAGTTACAAAAAAAAAGTATAAAAAAAAATATATAAAATAAAAAAACAAAAATAGTTGTCTTTTATTGTATTCTCTCTATTCTCTCTCTATTGTTCTGCTCTTTTTTACTGTATTCTATTCTGCAATGTTTTATTTTTGTTATGTTTTATCATGTTTGCTTTTCAGGTATGCAATTTTTTATACTTTACTGTTTACTGTGTTTTATTGTTAACCATTTTTTTGTTTTCAGGTACGCCATTCAGCTGCAGCGCGTATTTATTTATCTTGACAGCAACAGCGTTTGCTCCCATGATACATAAAGCCGTGTCTCCAGTGATGTCGGAGGTGATTTCACCACCACAGTTAAAAAAAAAAAAAGAAGAGCATATATGCCGAAGCATAGGGGCAGCAGGGGTGGAGGAGCGATTTGCTCCTAACTTTTGGGGCGGATGCCCCCATGCTTCGGCATATATAAATGGTGCATGTATGCCCATCATTAGAAGTGGGTGGATGAAGGGAGGTATTCTAATGGTGGGCATACCCACCGATCAATCTCTATTTTTTCGTTCAGCCCACAGGGTGCATTAAAAAAAAAAAAAAAAAAAATTACAATATATGCCCAACAAGGACCAGCAATGTACTGGTATGTTGCTGAACTTAAAGGGTTATACCAGAATGATGCCTGCAGGTTTAGGTATCATCTTGGTATCATTCCTTTCAGCCAGTGGTCGGCTTTCATGTAAAAGCAATCCTAGCGGCTAATTAGCCTCTAGACTGCTTTTACAAGCAGTGGGAGGGAATGTCCCCCCCCCCCCACACCGTCTTCCATGTTTTTCTCTGGCTCTCCTGTCCCAACAGGGAACCTGAGAATGAAGCCGGCGATTCGGCCAGCTGACCATAGAGCTGATCAGAGATCCGAATGGCTCCAATCATCTCTATGGCCTAAGAAACCGGAAGATACAAGCATTTCATGACTTAGATTTCGCCGGATGTAAACAGCGCCATTGGGAAATTGGGAAAGCATTTTATCACACTGATCTTGGAGTGGTCAGATGCTTTGAGGGCAGAGGAGAGATCTAGGGTTTAATAGACCCCATTTTTTTCAAAAAAGAGTACCTGTCACTACCTATTGCTATCATAGGGGATATTTACATTCCCTGACATAACAATAAAAATGATTTAAAAAAAATTAAAAAAAATGAAGGGAACAGTAAAAATAAGATAAAAAAAAAAAAAAGGTAAAAAAAAGCAAAAAAAAAAAAACAACAGCAACTGCACCATGCATGTGAGGTATCACCGCAAAGGTCAGATCGAGGGCAGTAATTTTAGCAGTAGACCTCCTCTGTAAATCTAAAGTGGTAACCTGTAAAGGCTTTTAAAAATGTATGTAGTTTGTTGCAAATGCACGTTTGTGCGCAATTTTAAAGCATGTCGTGTTTGGTATCCATGTACTCGGCCTAAGGTCATCTTTTTTTATGACATCAAACATTTGGGCAATATAGTGTGTTTTAGTGCATTAAAATTAAAAAAAGTTTGTTTTTTGCCATATGCCAGTTAGTACTGTTTAATCACTTCTTAATAAGTGGAAAATTAGGGGTTTATCTGATACCAAGCCAAGGTCAGGTACACTAAGAAAGATTGCAGCCACAACTGGCGAAAGAATTGCTCAGGATATAAAGAAAAACCCACAGGTAATCTCAGGAAAAATACAGTCTGCTCTGGAAAAGGTGGTGTGGTTGTTTTTAAGGAGCACAATACGATCATACTTGAACAAAAAGAGCTGTATTGCCAGAAAGAAGCCTTTACTGTACAAGTTCCTGGTTACAATATGCCCAACACCTTCACATGCCTCATTGGCTTTTCCGCTTTAAGTGGTTAAACTGACCTCATTTGCAGACTGAAGTTCATCCCTTTGATCTCTAAGCGAACAGAAAGATACAAGGTTTCTTTTTATCTCTCAGCCCTGAGCAATGTTGTTGACAAACATTGCTGGCTGCTTTTTTTGACAGCTGTGAGCAGGGAACTGCTCTGTACTTGTTACATTAATCATGGAAATGCTGGATTAAGATTGTGTGGGGGTTGAAGCGAGATCGCGTTTTTTTAACAATTAGACGCGCAGCTCTAGCATACACTGGTCAATTGTACCAGGAAACATTTTCAAGCTTTACGCCCCCATTCTGGGCCCCCCCGCCAATATCTCAACTCCTACTCTCATTCGATGGCATGCATGACGTTGGTCAGCGAACCACCCCTCACCTGGATTACTTAAGCAGGTGAGCTTGATTGCCTACCATTTCACTGTGTTTTCTTTTGACTCATGCAACATACCCACTTACTATGGTGTATGTGTGTATTTTTATACAAACACAACACTCATTAAAATATACACATATCATATTTTTTTTTTTCTCTTAAACACTCATGTTTTTTCACTTTTCACATTTTCTCACTTTTTCACTGTTTTTACACATATTTTTCTCATTTTCACACACTTTTTCCAGAAACCCCATATGTGTAATCATCCCCACACATGTGGAACATGTTGCAGCAATCGGGCATGCTATGTGAAGGTTTTCTTGGCTGGGGTGGGGTTCCTTGCCTCAGCTCCGGAACAGACAACCATTTGGGGTCCCATCCTCCTCGATGCTAGCCAAGCACAGTGCTTGAGCCAACCTGTGAGTATATATCATTTTCTCCCTTTAAAAGATGTAGAACATATTTACTAATATTACATATTTATTTATATTTACAGTTTACTTCTGTACCCAACTCCTGATGAATGGCATATAGCCATGAAACGCGTTGAGTTTCCATGGGGTGCTCAGACAAGTCTGGCTCATTACTTATTCACTGGCCCATATATACTTTTTATACATCCAAAATTCATTGAGTACTATGCAATTATCAATGTGTATGCGTACCTATCTTATAGCAGCTCTTTTGCATATGATGTACTAATGCCTGCTAATATGAAGCATCTTGTATTATATTTATCAACATTTACTATCTTTTATGTGCTGCCAAGCTAATGTATATGTATCCAATATGTTTATGCCATTGTGCATGTATATATATGAAAATACTTTTTTACTATTGTTACAAATACAAAATGATTACTATATACTCTACCTCCACAAGTCAACTGCCTCATTTAAAGTCCCACATTCCCTTTTTATGTACTTGAACCTGGGATGGAGGCACAAATATTGTGCCTCATTTAAAGTCCCAAACTGCCCCCTCTTGGCATGATAAGGAGGTTTTGAAATAATTGTCTGACACTTTGGTGCATGTGCCTGTACAAACTAATCCATCTGCATTGATACAGAGCAAACTGGAGTGTTTAACTATTAAAGCACGGAATCAGCAACTGATTGATAATGATACCAAGTAGTATTTTATTGAAAATATAGATCTTGTACATCCTCCTGGGAAGCCCATAGTGGCTCACGTCGCCCTGCCATATGTGAATGCGTTTATGAAAATGCTTGAAACCTCATATATATTTTGTAACAAGTTTTTCCATGATTATTGTTAACCACTTCAGCCCCGAAAGATTTGGCTGCTCAGTGACCAAGCCATTTTTTGTGTTACGGCACTGCGTCGCTTTAACTGACAATTGCGCAGTCATGCGTTGTTGTACTCAAACAAAATTGACGTCCTTTTTTTCCCACAGAGATTTCTTTTGGTGGCATTTGATCATCTCTGCGTTTTTTGGGGGTTTTTTGTGATGTAAACAAAAAAAGAGCGACAATTTCTGAAAAAAAAAATATATATATTTTGTACTTTTTGGCTATAATAAAAAATCCCCATTTTTTTTTAAAAAAAGCTATTTTTTTTCTTGTTTAGACCGATATGTATTCTACATATTTTTGGTAAAAATATCAGAATAAGCATATATTGATTGGTTTGCGCAAAAAAGTTATAGCACCTAAAGATTTATAAAAAAAATGATTTATGGCATATTTATTTATTTATTTTTTTTACTAGTAATGGCGGTGATCAGTGATTTTTATCAGGACTGTGACATTATGGCAGACAGATTGGACACTTGACACATTTTTGGGACCATTGGCATTTATACAGCGATCAGTGCTATAAAAATGCACCGATTACTGTATAAATGTCACTGGCAGGGGAGGAGTTAACACTAGGGGCGATCAAGGGTTTAACTTTTCCCTAGGGAGTGATTATAACTGTGGGGGGAGGGGACTGACTGGGTGAGGAGAGCGATCGTTATTCATACTTGTACATACTTGTTCGGGTGAGGGTACTCCTCACCCGACAGCACAGAGATCTGTCTGTTTACATTGACAGATCTCCATTCTGTCTTATCGCGACCGCCAGGCACGTGCATCGGCTCCGGCAGCGCACATGCGCCCCCTAGTGGTCGAAAAGGTGAACTGACGTACAGTTACGTCGGTTCACCCAGGGGAGCCAACCTGCCTCAGTAAAACTGTGGTGGCTGGCCGGGAAGGGGTTAATTTTAGTATTTTCTTTTATTGACAATATTTCGAGCTATAATTTAATCTGACGTGGGATAGAGAATCTATCCTGTTTTTGGATACACAGTTTTCAATGAAAGACTTATCAGTGATTTATATATCAATATGTTAAAAGAAAAAACTGCGCTGGTAAAGAAGTAACAGGAGCTGCAACTCAAAAGTGAAATACACACCAAACCAGAAATTAAGAAAAAAGAGCTGCGCTAATAGTGAGAAAGAAATATATACGCAATGTAGTGAGCAGGCAATAAACAGTCAAATATACACATAGGATAGTGATTACAGCATTACCTGCAAGAAAAAACAATACAAATGGATGTAATCCAGTGAGGAAACACACACGTGTGACTTCTTGAATAAGCAAAAAATAATCCAATATAGCAAATGGAGAGGTGATATAAAAATAATCAGTGAAAAAATATAACGTGGGATTTAAAATAAATCCTACTCACTACATTGTGTACATATTTCTTTCTTACTATTAGCACAGCTCTTTTTTCTTAATTTACAGTGGGGACGGAAAGTATTCAGACCCCCTTACATTTTTCACTCTGTTATATTGCAGCCATTTGCTAAAATCATTTAAGTTCATTTTTTTCCTCATTAATGTACACACAGCACCCCATATTGACAGAAAAACACAGAATTGTTGACATTTTTGCATATTTATTAAAAAAGAAAAACTGAAATATCACATGGTCCTAACTATGCAGACCCTTTGCTGTGACACTCATATTTTTAACTCAGGTGCTGTCCATTTCTTCTAATCATCCTTGAGATGGTTCTACACCTTCATTTGAGTTCAGCTGTGTTCGATTATACTGATTGGACTTGATTAGGAAAGCCACACACCTGTCTGTATAAGACCTTACAGCTCACAGTGCAAGTCAGAGCAAAATGAGAATCATGAGGTCAAAGGAACTGTCTGAAAAGCTCAGACAGAATTGTGGCAAGGCACAGATCTGCCCAAGGTTACAAAAAAATTCTGCTGCACTTAAGGTTCCTAAGAGCACAGTGGCCTCCATAATCCTTAAATGGAAGACGTTTGGGACGACCAGAACCCTTCCTAGAGCTGGCAGTCCGGCCAAACTGAGCTATCAGGGGAGAAGAGCCTTGGTGAGAGAGGTAAAGAAGAACCCAAAGATCACTGTGGCTGAGCTCCAGAGATGCAGTCGGGAGGTGGGAGAAAGTTGTAGAAAGTCAACCATCACTGCAGCCCTCCACAAGTCAGGGCTTTATGGCAGAGTGGCCCGACGGAAGCCTCTCCTCATTGCAAGACACATGAAAGTCCGCATGGAGTTTGCTAAAAAAACACCTGAAGGACTCCAAGATGGTGAGAAATAAGATTATTTGGTCTGATAAAACCAAGATATAACTTTTTGGCCTTAATTCTAAGCAGTATGTGTGGAGAAAACCAGGCACTGCTCATCACCTGCCCGATACAGTCCCAACAGTGAAGCATGGTGGTGGCAGCATCATGCTGTGGGGGTGTTTTTCAGCTGCAGGGACAGGACGACTGATTGCAATCGAGGGAAAGATGAATGCGGCCAAGTACAGGGATATCCTGGACAAAAACCTTCTCCAGAGTGCTCAGGACCTCAGACTGGGCAGAAGGTTTACCTTCCAACAAGACAATGAACCTAAGCACACAGCTAAAATAACGAAGGAGTGGCTTCACAACAACTCCGTGACTGTTCTTGAATGGCCCAGCCAGAGCCCTGACTTAAACCCAATTGAGCATCTCTGGAGAGACCTAAAAATGGCTGTCCACCAATGTTTACCATCCAACCTGACAGAAATGGAGAGGATCTGCAAGGAGGAATGGCAGAGGGTACCCAAATCCAGGTGTGAAAAACTTGTTGCATCTTTCCCAAAAAGACTCATGGCTGTATTAGATCAAAAGGGTGCTTCTACTAAATACTGAGCAAAGGGTCTAAATACTTAGGACCATGTGATATTTCAGTTTTTCTTTTTTAATAAATCTGCAAAAATGTCAACAATTCTGTGTTTTTCTGTCAATATCTCCCCCTAGGCAGCCCTTCCCTCCCCGCAATCTTCTGGGGCACGTCACAGCAAAAAGATTCCACCGCTTTTTTAAAGGCTTTTAAACTAAACGGCGGTGGAATCTTTTTGCTGTCTGGTGACGGTCTCACTGCTACTATATGTTGGCACTTTACATGCGATCCTGTGTAGTGCATTTGGAATTTTTAATAAACGTTTTTTGGCTCTCTGCACTATTGGAGTCCCCCTTTTTTTTCTCTTCTATGGTTTATCCTTGCTTGATTACTGGCCACTTGAGTTTTCCTGGAACGAATGGTTTTCCCCCCGAGTGTCTCCTGCTACCGCTGGGAAGCTAACATCAAAGGTGATCAGAGGGACATCGGTTGCGGTTCCAACAGGATATCAACGGTGACCTGCTGTGCCTGTTTTGACCCCCCTTAATAAGGGCGGTCGCAGGCTTTTCGGTAAGCCTTCATTTTCTCCGGTGGTGGGCAGCACTATCGATTGGATCATTGGATTGTGATTCAGCATTTAATATATATTTTTTTTGGACTATTTTTCACAAATATTTTTTTTTTCACTACTTAATTTGTTATTATTGCCTGGTTTATATCTTAAGCTTTTGAGCACTATTTTTATTGATGTAAGTCTACGCACTGGTGGCTCATCAACACTATGGATTGCTTATAGTATTTTATAATATTTCTTGTTGTCAATAATTTTAATTATTATTCGTCATTTCCATTCACTTAGATTTTTTGTCCAGCGCTACACTGATTATCTATTCAATCTTTGCCTTATATCGGGGTTATAGTGTTTAGCAGCAGGACTCACATCACGGTTATTTTGTTCATTAATATTTTTTCACTGTATATGCACTTAGCGCAGTTCTTTATTTATTTTTAGATGGGGGTTCCCTTTTAGCCTCCATGCAGGAAGAGATGGAAAATCTGCCAGTCTGCGCACCAAAGATGACCTCCCACGTTTTTTGGGATCTTTCTGAACGCGGTGCTCCAGAGTACTGGCTTAGGCAAGCATATGCTGCAGTGGATTTCAACTTTGTATGTGTCCCCCACCGCCCAGATCAAGGTAAACGGCACCCTCTCTACAACATTCCCCATCCAGAACGACATGAGAAAGGGGTGCCCACTCACCCCCCTCCTGTTTGCATTGGTCCTTGAACCGCTACTACAGAGGGTCAGAGATAACCCAGATATCAGGGGAGTACAAGCGGGCTCTCATGAGCACAAACTCTCTATTATGCGGATGACATATTATTCCCTGTTGTGGACCCCTTAATCTCGTTGCCGAACCTGATGAAAGAATTAACGGAATATGGAGAGGTTTCTAACTTCAAGATAAACTACTCCAAATCGGAGATCTTGCCAATTACTGTCCCTCCATCCCTAATTAATTCCCTAAGGGGTTCCTTCCCTTTCAAGTGGTCCACACCATCTATGACGTACCTAGGCATTCAGCTTACAGATAAACTAGATTCCCTGTATTCAAATAACTATATTCCCTTGTTCAAAAAGATTTCCCAGGACTTATTAGCGTGGGACAAGGCTCTATTCACATGGGTGGGCTGGACGAATATTCTAAAAATGACTATTGCCCCGTATCCTTTTCCACCTGCAAATGATACCAATAAAACTACCAAAACGCTTCTTTGCCGATTTGCGCAGCCTCTTTATTAAGTTTGTATGGGGTGGTAAGAAGCCACGTCTCGCCATGGCGACGCTACAAAGATCTAAATTAAAGGGGGGACTGGGCATACCCAATATAGGCCAATTCTATCAGGCGATTGCCCTACAGCACATCCTGAACTGGAAATTTCATACCACTCTTAACCACTTCCCACCCGGCCACTGCACATAAACGGCTGGGTGGGAGCTCCCTCCTCCCGAACGTCCTTCAGAAGGAGCGGGATAGCGCGGGCGCGATCCCGATGGGTGCGTGTCACCTGGACACGCCGCATCTCGGAATGGCAGGAGGGCAATGTGATTTGCCCTCCTGATCCGCACGATGGCTGTGTGTAAACATGGGGGAGGGGTGGCATTTGACAGATCGCGCCGCTAAGTGTCCGCGCAGCGGCGCGATCCCGATCTGCCTGTGCCCCCCCAGAGACAGTCGAGTAGTTTAACACAAGAGGGCCCTGTGATTGGCCCTCCTGATCACATGACGACCGTGTCCAATCACAGTCATCATGTAATGTAAATAGAGAGCGGTTGTAACTGCTCTCATCTCTTCCTCTCCTCACACAGAGCCTGTCAGTGAGGAGAGGAAGAGAGATCTGTGCTGCAGCCAAGAGATCAGTTAGTTTTATAGCTGTTTGTCTGCTGTTTACCCACTGATCACCCAGCTAGTGTCCCCAAAACACAGTGTCCCCAAAACAGTGAAAACACCTGTCAGTGAACATCTGTCCGCCAACAGCGGGCACATCTGTCCGCCAACAGCGGGCACATCTGTCCGCCAACAGCGGGCACATCTGTCCGCCAACAGCGGGCACATCTGTCCGCCAACAGCGGGCACATCTGTCCGCCAACAGCGGGCACATCTGTCCGCCAACAGCGGGCACATCTGCCGCTGGCCATCTGCCATCCGCCATCTGCCCACATCTGCCATCCGCCATCTGCCCACGATCTGGCACATCAGCCCGTCAACAGCTGGCACATCAGCCGCCCATCAGGCACATCAGCCGCCCACCATCATCAGGCACATCTGCCACCCGCCAATCATCAGGCACATCTGCCGCCCGCCCTCAGGCACATCTGCCGCCCGCCCTCAGGCACATCTGCCGCCCGCCCTCAGGCACATCTGCCGCCCGCCCTCAGGCACATCTGCCGCCCGCCCTCAGGCACATCTGCCGCCCGCCCTCAGGCACATCTGCCGCCCGCCCTCTGCCCACGATCAGGCACATCTAGCCACTCACCATCTGACACATCTGCCCGCCAACATGACGAAAAGATCTTACAGCGCAGAGGAGGCTCTCCAAATACTCCAGAGTATGTTGGACGAGAGTAGCGGGGAATTCTCTCCGTCAGACTCGGATAGCGACTATGAGCCAGTGGGGAAAGCAGTGGCTCTGAGATGGAAACAGAGGAAGATAGAATTCTAACAAGGAGAATCAGGAGAAATGAGCAGGAGGAGACATTCACCAGCAGCGCAGCACTCCAGGGCATCCACCAGCAGCGCAGCACTCCAGGATGATATGCAGGCATCCACCAGCAGCGCAGCACTCCAGGATGATATGCAGGCATCCACCAGCAGCCCAGCACTCCAGGATGATATGCAGGCATCCACCAGCAGTGCAGCACTCTAGGATATGCAGGCATCCACCAACAGTTCTGCAACCTTCCTAGAAGATAGGCCAGATGCTAGCAACGGATCCCATCAACGAGGAAGTGCCCATACTAGCCTCCCAGATGTTCTACTGTATCCAACATGACTGCCCGATACGTCAGTAGAACCTGTAATACCCCTTTTTACAGCCCAGCCAGGCCCTCAGATGCAGACAGAAAATGTAACCCCACTTTATTATTTTCATTTATTTTTTACCAATGATCTCCTAACCTACATTGTGGAGCAATGTAATCTATACGCCAGCCAACATATAGCCAACAATCCAAGTTCTTCATATGCCCGTCCTTATGTTTGGAAACCCCTCACCGTGGAAGAATTTAAAATTTTCCTTGGCCTAACCCTCAACATGGGGCTGACAAAAAAAATGAACTCCATTCCTACTGGTCTCCCCAACCTATCCACCACATGCCGGTCTATTCGTCATTGATGCCCAGAACCCGTTATGAGATGATTATGAGATTTTTACACTTCAATAACAATGCCCAATGCCACCCTCGAAATCATCCCAGCTACGATAAATTATTCAAAATTTGGCCCCTAATCAATTTTTTTGCGCCAGCTTCAAGGAGATGTTTACCCCTGATAGAAATATATGTGTAGATGAATCCCTAGTACACTTCACCGGAAGACTCGGAATAAAACAATACCTCCCAAGTAAAAGAGCCAGACGTGGGGTAAAATTTTATAAGGCGTGTGACAGGGCCACAGGTTACACATATGACTTTATAATTTATGAGGGAAAAGATGCCCTACCTACATGGGAACAAGTGGCAAAATTGTCTGGAAGCTGATCCAACCATTACTTTGGAAAGGTTACCACCTATATGTAGACAATTTCTACACTAGTCTCCCACTTTTCCGCCATTTGTACTTAAAGAACACTGTGACCTGTGGGACAACACAGACCAACCACAAAGGCTTCCCACAAAGATTGGTCGCCAAGACATTGAAGCAGGGTGAAATGGCCAGTATGCGGACTGAAGAGGTACTAGCGATGAAGTGGAGAGATAAAAAAAAGAGATGTCTACATCCTTTCCACAATACATAATGACACCTTGGTGGAACTTCAGAGAAGAAGAGGCCCCATACAGAAGCCAAAATGTGTACATGAGTACAAACTATACATGGGGGGGGGGGGGGTGTATATGAACAACCAGATGATGCAGCCCTACTTGGCAACCAGATCATCACTATTTTGGTACAAGAAACTCGCCATTTGTTTGATGCAACTTGCCCTATTTAATTCATATATAATTTTTTCTAAGTGCACCCAAAGTTCCCTAACCTATCTAAAATTCCAAGAAGACATTGTCACGGCCCTTATCTATCCCCAAGGCCAAGCCCCTCAACTAATTTGCTCCAATTCATTAGCCAGACTCCATGAAAGGCACTTTCCCGAAATCCTCCCTCTTACTCAAACAGGTCGCAAACCCCCCAAAAAAATGTTGTGTGTGTTCAAGTAGAGGAATTCGCCGTGACACCCGATACTACTGTCCCCAATGTCCCTCCCAGCCAGGCCTGTGTATTGGAACAGGATAAAGGGAAACTGCTGCGCCAACTCAAATACAAAAAGCAGCCAACACGAACAATTAGACTAATTGTGTATAGAAATAGAAAGAAAAAAGTGTAGCGCTATATTCAAATAAAATGACATCTAAAGTGTGAAGGTGACACCAGAGGGGTTTATAGATAAGTGGACCACCTCTACATCCATACATACAAAAAAAGTGAGTGATACTACAATATATATATAGGTAAGTATCTACAAGTGGTGTAAATGTGTCTCATTAAAGACTCTTATGAACTATTCAAACAGTATAGTCAATCAGCAAAAAAGTGTTACCACATAAAAAAGTGTTACCACATAAAGGCAACACCCAAACATAAAAAACTTTTTCTTATGTTTTATCCCTATAAGCCTCTAGGGACGCATTCACATATAACCATACGTGAAATAGCAACATGAATACAAAGTAATCAAAAAAATGGCTGTTATGGATAAGCGGACTCAGAAGTCTCTAGGGGTTAACAGTTCTTTATGCGTGGAGGGAATTCAAAGACTTGTGTTCATATCTCACACCGCCACATACATGTTAAGCCCAGGGTAGGTCTTCATATAAACTCTATTTTCAACCGGAGGAGATGAAAATGAAATGCCCTTACCAGAAAAGTTGGACTCACTGGCCGTTGGCAGTGAGTCATACAGGCTTTCACCGTCTAAGCGTTAGGGTTAGTGGTGACTCCAATGCTGGAAGGGTGCCAGGAAGAGATTCACGACCTCAACGCTCCTAGGAAAGACCCGCTATTCCCGTGTTGATTTATTTGGTCAGGATACGTATTCAAGTGTAGGCTGGAGTCCTCCACCAGGTACCGCTCACTTGGCAACAACCCCCGCATGCTTATAAAGTGCAACTGTGCTATAATCCAGCGATTTGAGGCATACAAGGTAAATCCAGTACAAAAAAATAGGGAATACACAAAACAGATGTAAATTCAAAAATAATAAAAATAAATTCCAAACACACGTTTTTTTTTTCTTTAAAAGGTAAATGTGCATAAACCAGAGACTGGCAGCCATTTTGCATTGATCGTTCTCTCTACACTCACTCTCCTCCTCCCCCTCCCTGAGGGAGGAGGAGAGTGAGTGTAGAGAGAACGATCAATGCAAAATGGCTGCCAGTCTCTGGTTTATGTACATTTACCTTTAAAGAAAAAAATAGGATTTTTATAACAGCTTACCTGTAAAATCCTTTTCTTTTGATGTACATCACGGGACACAGAGCCTCAGTAATTACTGATGGGTTTTATGGGTATCACAAGGCGATTGGACACTGGTCACACCCTAGACAGGAAGTTCAATCCCCTATAAAACCCCTCCCCTTACTGGGGATACCTCAGTTTTGTAGCAAAGCAATATAAGTGTATTAGAAGAGGGGCGGGACCTCTGTGTCCCGTGATGTACATCAAAAGAAAAGGATTTTACAGGTAAGCTGTTAGAAAAAAATCCTATTTTCTTTCTCGTACATCACGGGACACAGAGCCTCAGTAATTACTGATGGGACGCCCCAGAGCAATGCTATTTGAGGGGAGAGGACCACACAAGTAGGGTGTAATCAGACCTGAGGACCTCGTACTGCTGCCTGCAGCACTCTACGCCCAAAGGCGATATCCTCATGCCTTCCCACATCCACCTGATAAAATCTGGTGAATGTATGGACTGAAGACCAGGTTGCGGCCTTGCAGATTTAAGCCACAGAGGCCCGGTGATGCACCGCCCAAGAGGCACTAATCGCCCTTGTGGAGTGTGCCCTGATTTTTTGTTTCAAACCGTAAGCCTGAATAATCATTTGTCGAATCCATTTCGAAAGGGTAGACTTTGACGCTGCCTGCCCTCTATTGGGACCTTCTTGTAGTATGAACAAAACATCCGTTTTGCGAACTTGAGCAGTTGCTTCCAGATAGGCCCTGACTGCCCTTACTACATCCAAAGAATGTAGTGACTTTTCTTCCGTGGAACAGGGATCTGCAAAAAAGGAAGGCAGAACAATATCTTGGTTTAGATGGAAATCTGAAACCACCTTGGTAGAAAGCTAGGATGGGGGCGCAATACCACTATCTTTATGCATGATCAAATAAGGCTCTTTACAGGAAAGGGCTGCTAATTCTGATACTCTTCTAGCAGAAGAAATGGCTACCAGGAAAATTAACTTTCTTGTCAACAAGACCAAGGGAATCTGACGTATGGGTTCAAAAGGCTGTTTCTGTAAAACTGACAGAACCAAATTCAAGTCCCAGGGATTTAGGGGCACCTTAACCAGAGGATTAAGACGCGTCACCCCCTGCATAAAGCTTCGGACCAAAGAATGTGAAGCAAGTGGTCGTTGAAATAATACTGATAAGGCCGTGACCTGGCCCTTGATGGTACTCAAGGCCAGCTTCATCTCTAATTCTATTTGCAGAAAGTCAAGAATTCTACCTATGACATATTTTTCTGGGATGCCAACCCCTGGCTTCACACAAGGATACATAAGTCTTCCAAACTCTATGATAAATCACTGTGGAAGCTGGCTTCCTTGCATTGATTAAGGTAGAGATCACAGGACCTGAAAGCCCACGACTCTTCAGAACGTGGGTTTCAACAGCCAAACCGTCAAATTTAGCGTTTGTAAGGCAGGATGGAACACTGGACCTTGAGATAACAGGTCTGGACGTGACAGTAGGGTCCACGGGGAACCCACTGTCATTCTTACTATCTCTGCATACCACATACCAAGCTCTTCTGGGCCACCAGAAGTACTGACTTCTTCTCCTGCCGGATCCTGCGAAGGAGCCGTGGTAGTAGCATAATAGGATGAAACGTATAAATCAGTGAGAACTGATGCCACGGAATCACCAACGCATTTGTCCCGCATGCAAGAGGATCCCTTGTTCTTGCCACAAACTTGTCAACCTTTTTTGTTGACCCTGGATGCAAAGAGATCTACATCTGGTATCCTCCATCTTTGGCATATGGCCCAAAAGACATCGGGGTGAAGAGACCATTCCCCTGGGAATAACCACTGGCGACTCAAATAGTCCACCTGCCAGTTCTCTATCCCTGGAATAAAAACTGCCGATATGCACGGCACATGCTTTTCTGCCCAGACTAAAATCTGGTTCTTCAGGGGGGGAAGGTGCTGCAGAAAGGGGGTCCTCAGAGCCTGACGGAGATCCCCTAGAGCCTCTGGTTTTTGGGGTATTTGTACCTCTTCTACCCATAGTGAAAAGCAACAAGGTGGAGCTATCACACAAATGAAACACTGACTGCTGAGCGATGTAGTACAGCAAGTGCCGCTGCTACCAATGCCCAGTCTAGTGTTTCTAAGTAAATGCTGCCTAATGCTCTGCCCCTCCTCCTCCGAACACCCCTCCCGCCCCCCTCCTCGTTTTTTTACAAAAGTGTGCTCTTTCCCGCGTGAGCCGATCCTACGGGACAAGCATGGAGGGGAGGCTGGGGTGGAGGAGGAAAAGAGAGGCCGGCAGATGAGGAACCTGTCAATAGTAGTGGCGGCGGCGGCAGTAGCGCAATATACTACCGCTTTTCAGGCCACCCCGACCCCCCTAAACCTCGGGGGGAATATCCCTGAGGAAAGAGCCCCCCATTCCATCCTACCTGGAGCTCGGCTGGAGGGGCTGTACAGCGTGGACACTGAGACAGACAGATCAAGCATGAGAAGGTATGTGCTCTTGGCAGCCCCCGGTGGCGACAATAGGCATAGCATACATTTACTTAAAGGAGAAACCTACTAGAATTAAAAAATTCTGGAGGAATCTCCCTTACCTTATTCAGCTGCAGGGTTCTGTTATACAGATCCAATCTTCACCTCTTATGGTGGGCTCCGTTTGGAAAACCTTCAGAGACAGGGGGCCCCCTAGAAAAGGAGGATCCGCAGTTCTGGGCCCGTAAAGCACCCCACCAGGGATATGGCTAGAAAAACCAAATACTGGATCCCGGGGTCCAGCTCTCTAAAAAGAGAAGCTTTACAGGTAAAACCTTGTTTGTTTCTTCGGACATGAGTCCCGGGTACCATCCAATTCGGCCTAGAAAGGACACCTTGAAATGGATCCGGTTCACATGGCTTGCCCCAGTATAGGATATTCCCTTTGGAGCTCAGCACACCACATCTTTACACGTGACCAACACCTAAGACACTGGCGAAAAAACTGAGGTATCCCCAGTAAAGGGAGGGGTTATATAGGGGGTTGAACTTCCTGTCTAGGGTGTGACCAGTGTCCAATCACCTTGTGATACCCATATAACCCATCAGTAATTACTGAGGCTCTGTGTCCCGTGATGTACGAGAAAGAAAAACGTGTGTTTGGAATTTATTTTTATTATTTTTGAATTTACATCTGTTTATTTTGTGTATTCCCTATTTTTTTGTACTGGATTTACCTTGTATGCCTCAAATTGCTGGATTATAGCACAGTTGCACTTTATAAGCATGCGGGGGGTTGTTGTCAAGTGAGCGGTACCTGGTGGAGGACTCCAGCCTACACCTGAATACGTATCCTGACCAAATAAATCAACACAGGAATAGCGGGTCTTTCCTAGGAGCGTTGAGGTCGTGAATCTCTTCCTGGCATCCTTCCAGCATTGGAGGCACCACTAACCCTACCGCTTAGACGGTGAAAGCCTGTATGACTCACCACCAACGGCCAGTGAGTCCAACTTTTCTGGTAAGGGCATTTCATTTTCATCTCCTCCGGCTGAAAATAGAGTTTATATGAAGACCTACCCTAGGCTTAACATGTATGTGGCGGTGTGAGATATGAACACAAGTCTTTGAATTCCCTCCACGCATAAAGAACTGTTAACCCCTAGAGACTTCTGAGTCCACTTATCCATAACAACCATTTTTTTGATTACTTTGTATTCATGTTGCTATTTCACGTATGGTTATATGTGAATGCGTCCCTAGAGGCTTATAGGGATAAAACATAAGAAAAAATGTTTTATGTTTGGGTGTTGTCTTTATGTGGTAACACTTTATGTGGTAACACTTTTTTGCTGATTGACTATACTGTTTGAATAGTTCATAAGAGTCTTTAATGAGACACATTTACACCACTTGTAGATACTTACCTATATTAATATTGTAGTATCACTCACTTTTTTTGGATGTATGGATATAGAGGTGGTCCACTTATCTATAAACCCCTGTGTATTGGAATGTGCTATCGGAGCTATCATACTTCACTACACTATTAGTAAAGTGAAGATGATTTTTTTCCACTATCTGCCATTTCTGTGAATGACCCGGACTGTTAACGACTATGCCTCTGCCAAACATATTTCTGCCTTCAACGTGAATTGACCCGGACTGTTAAATGACCATGCTTTTTGCCTGCCTCCTGAACTGATCATTTGCCCTGCCACTGTACAGCACAGGGGTCTCACATATGTGAGGGGCTCCAGAAAAGGTTTTCCGAGTGGAGAAAACATTTTTCTCTGGGTTTTTAGTTTTCTCGGATTAGGGTCTGGAGACTCGGAGGCTACGTAGAGATTTGGGTGGGAAGAAGCCTCTACCCCTGTCTTCAGGTATTACCTGACCAAGGCCCAATGTACAAAGTGCTGCCTGCTGCCACCTGAACTGGTCATGCCTCTGCCTGCCACCTGAACTGGCCATGCCTTTGCCTGCCACGTAACCTTGCCATGCCTTTGCCTGCCACATGACCTGGCCATGCCTTTGCCTGCCACCTGGACTGGCCATGCCTATGCCTGTTACCTGAACTGCCTGCTAAACCTTGGACTGTACTGAACCGTGTTCATACTTTTCCATATCTGTCTGCTGCTTGGACAATTCCTGGACATTTCTTTTGGCTGTCTGGACAAATGCTTTGGCTGCTCTGGAACGGTATTCCTGCCTGCTAAAACCACAGGTGAGCTTTTTTTTTACCTTTTGCTCAGCAGAATGTATTTTGGGGTTTAATTCTTGGTGTGTACATGCCATGTGTTAGAAGCCTGGAGGTGCTACTTGCATGTTGGGCCTCTGTATGTGGCCAGGTAGTGGAAAAGTCTCACACATGGGGTATCGCCATAATCAGGACGAGTAGCAGAATGTATTTTGGGGTGTCATTTTGGCTATGTGCATGCTATGTGTTAGAAAGATCTTCTAAATTGACAACTTTGTGAGAAAAAAATAGGTTTTCATTTTCTTTCCACATTTTTCAAAAACTTGTGGAGAGAAATGACATGTTCAAAAGACTCATTATGCCTCATAGAATATACATTGGGTTGTTTTCTTTCCAAAATGGGGTCATTTTGTGGGTAATTCCATTGTCCTGGTGCTCCAGGGCCTTCAAAAATGTGATAGGTACTCAGGAAATGAAATGTGTAATTTATGCCTTTAGAACGCCTGATGGTGCTATGTGGATGTTGGGCCTCTGTATGTGGCCAGGCTGTGGAAAAGTCTCACACATGGGGTATCACCATACTCAGGACGAATAGCAGAATGTATTTTGCGGTGTAATTGCAATTATGTCTGCACCGTGTGTGAGAAATAACTTGACAATGACAATTTAGTGAAGGAAAAAAAAAAAAAAATTTTATTATATATATATATATATATATATATATATATATATATATATATATATATATATATATATATATATATATATATATATATATATATATATATATATTTATATTCTTAATTTTCCAAAGCATTGTGGGGGGAAAAAAAATTCAACTTCAAAAAATTCACTATGCCTCTTACTAAATACCTTAGACTGTCTTCTTTCCAAAAAGGGGTCATTTGGGGGGTTATTGTACTGTCCTGACATTTTAGGGCCTCAAGAAATGAGATCAGTGTATTAGGCCATCAGTGCATTAGGATTGATACATTTTCAATAATGCGTAGCATGGCTTGTAGACTATAACTTTCACACAAACCAATGATCATACAATTATCAGGATTTTTTTTTACCAAAGACATGTGGTAGAATACATTTTTGCCTAAATTTTTGACAAAATTTAATTTTTTTGGTTTCTTTTAAAAGAGAAAGTAGAAAATGTTGGTTTTTTTCAAAATATTCGCTCTTTTTTCGCTTGTATCACAAAAAATAAAAAAGGAAGTGGTGAATAAATACCACCAAAAGCAAGCTCTATTTGTGTGAGCAAATTGAAAAAAATTTAATTTGGGTACAGTGTAGCATGACTGAGTAATTGTCATTCAAAGTGAGAGAGCACTGAAAGCTGAAAATTGATCTGGGAAGGAAGGGGGTGAAAGTGCCCAGTATTGAGGTGGTTAAGCTGTGGGTTCACCTGGAGAAAACAATAGCGGGCCGAGACCTATCGTATGCGCCCTGGGTCCCTGTTGGGGACAGGGGGCTTTCTGATTGGGTCTCCCCACTGACAACACACTCCCTGAAAATATGGGATGGAGTGAACACACGCCTGGCCCTGGCGCCACGGACGTCTCCATTGGCGCCTGTGGGTGGATACCCATGGTTTCCTCCGGGGGAATAGAAAACCTCACTTAAGACATGGCTGGGGGATGGGATGGTTAGTCTGGCAAAATTCATTGAGGGGGGCTCATTGACTCCACTCTCCACCCTACGATTATGGCAGCTTCCCCTTTGACTTCTGGAGACACCGCCAGTTAGAGACTTTTATAGCTAAATGTACCAGACAGGCACCGATCAAAGCCACACTGACAGAATTTGAAAGTATGTGGGCATCTACAGATCCCTCACCTCACATGATCTTGGCACTGTATAGATTACTAGAGACAGCAACACCAAACCCCAAACATCAGTTTATCAAAAAATGGGAAAGAGATCTCCAATTTGAATTCACAGAGGAACAGCTCCACCACTTATACAGCCTGACCCACACAAGCTCGGTAGATTCAAAGACCCAGGAAAACAATTATAAAATTTTATCAAGATGGTATAGGGTACCTACTACCCTGGCTAAAATTTTCCCTTCTGCTTCTGACGGGTGCTGGAGGGGGATGTGCAATGAAAGGCACGTTCCTCCATATTTGGTGGGAGTGCCCTGTGCTGACCCCTTTTTGGGATATGTTTAGTAAAACACATCTCAGACTGTATGGGCACAGAAACCCCTGCGCTACCAAAGCACTTTTTGCTTCATGTTCCTCCCATGCCCCTGTCTCGTTATAAACGAAGTTTTCTCCCCCACCTCCTCAACGCAGCAAAACATCTGATTCCTATACATTGGAAGAGCTTGCATATTCCAAGCGAGGCGGATTGGTTGGGGAAGGTGGGGGAGATCATGGAGGCGGAAAGTTGGCTTGCTACTTGCAGGAACACTCGTGCGATATTCGACCCAACGTGGTCAGCTTGGAAAACCCACACACGACACAACGATGTTATCATCTAGTTTAGATGTAGCCCTGCTTGCTCTGGCAGATCCCTCCTTTGGAAGCCGTGTCCAGGCGAACCGTCCTTCAACCTCTTCGAGGTCTGCTTAAAGTGGACCAGACACTTCAATATATCCGGTGAGACCAGCTCTGCTTGCCTTCTACTCTTTCCTTGGCTTGCTATCCCTAACCATCCTTTTCCTATTCAAAACTCCTTTCCTTTCTCTCTATTTTCCTCGTCAAACCCTCTGGACGGTCAACAGGTTATTGACTGCAGCAGGCCTTTTTTAAATTTTTTTTTTTTTTGGGTTACACTCATGATGTATGCACAACGGAGGCCATGTGTACAGTGCTTACGGGCCTAAAGCTTATGGTCACCCTACCTCCCCCCGAACTGGGAAGGGAGGCTTGTCCATAGGGATCGATTGTCCAGGACAAGAAGGGTGCTCTCATGGCGGATAAATGTGGACATGCCTACCATTCCACATGGTTATTGATTATACCTTGACTGGATTACAAGCTCCCCCATTGTTACCCCCTTCCCATCTTCTTCCTCTCCTCCCTTCCCCTTCTCCCTTTTCTCCTGGTTGGATGTTATCCTGTTGTGAAGTCTCTTTGTGTTGTAAACTTAAAAAAAGAAAAACAGATTATACAAAAAAAAAAAAAAAAAGGCGCTACTGATTTTTAGGAGCCCTTTCACACTGCCAGAGCCCGAAAAACGCTGGTAAAGCGCCGGTAAAACTAGCAGCGCTTTACTGGCGTTTTTTTGAGCGCTAGCGGGGCGCTTTTAACCCGCACTAGTAGCCGAATAAAGGGTTAAAAGCGCCCACAAAGCGCCGCTTCCAATACGTTTTGCAGGCGCTTCCCATTGATTTCAATGGGAAGGGGGCGCTTTAGGAGCAGTGTATTCACTACTCCTAAAGCGCTGCAAAGAAGCTGCTTGCAGGACTTTTTTTGACGCCCTGCCAGCGCAGCGCCTCAGTGTGAAAGCACTCGGGCTTTCACATTGGGATTGCAGATGCGGCTTCTTTCAGATGCTTTTTTTAATGAGAAAGCGCCTGAAAAATGCCCCAGTGTGAAAGCGGTCTTAGGCACCGCGATATTTGCACAAATATTTATCAAAGAAATGTTTTTGCAAAAAATACACTAAAATCATTAAAAGTGGATTTATACATGGCAAAATGTACAAAATTCCTGCCAAATTCCTAGTAAATATAAAAAGGCAAAACTGTATTGTTTTAATAAATAACAAATATTTGTACATTTTAAATTGCACATTTGTGAAATGGTGCAAACTGAAGGTACACAAAACTGTAAATAAAAACAAATTTACTCTAAAAATCCGAGAGGTTGCCATTTTTCAGTTACAGCTTTCAGAATTTGAAAAGACCCCTCAAATTAGACAATTTTCTTAAAGCACATGACCTGTAGAATTAAAAGAAGTGCTACAGATTTTTTGGGCAATAATTGCGCAAATGTACATCAGATCGTTATTTTCTCAAAAATACACCAAAATCATTAATAGTGCACATAAAACACAACATAACTTACAAAATTCCTGCTAAATTACTACTAAAGCATTGTTCACATGTGGCATACTAAAGAGTACACCCATGGAGGGCCATGTTTACCAGCAACGAGGATGCACAGGTGTTCCGTGCATCCCTGTACAGGCAGTCCCGTTTTTGTCAATTGGGATGCAACGGCTGCACAGGCTGTTCCCAATCTGACATCCGTGCGGGTACATGACCCCAAACACAGACAGTGAGCGCTCAGGGACAAGCATGCGGACTTACATGGATGCAATATTGGGAGCAACGGCTCTGTTCGTGCAGTTGCTACATCCCAAAATGACATCAATGGGACTACCTGCACAGAGATGCATGGAACACCTGTGCACCCCTGTAAACGCACGCTGTGTTTGCCCTGTGAACAAGGCCTTAGGCCCCTTTCACACAAGAAGACCAATCGGGTCTGCCTGTCTGTTTTTCAGGTGGGCCCAATCAGACCACCTATTGTTCTTTATGGAGATATCCATGATGTAAATGGACAAGTGTCCGTTTACACCCGCCTGCATCCGATCCAGCTAGTCAGCTAAAAACAATGGATCCCAGTCCCCATCCATCTAGCAGATCTGATGGAAATGGACAGGCAGTCAGTTTCCTCCTGACCGCCTCAGAGAACAGCGGGCTGTGTCCGTGTTCGTTCTACTTCAGCGGAACAGAGGTGGATCAGGGTAACAGAGTCCACTCCGCGCCAGACTCATACTTTTGCATGAGTTTTTTTTTTTTTTCAAGCCACATGATTAGAGCCCGAGGCTCTAAATGGGCTTGAAAAAGTTTGGGCTCAGGCGCAGAGCATTGTGGGGGGGGGGGGGGCCTCATCACCGTGGAGAGGCTGAGTGCAAATGGACCTGAGGACCTCAATATCTCTTTTTTGAGACAGAGAAAGGGACTGAAGATGGTACCCTTCTCTGCAGATCTTTACATGAATGAAACAAGGAATCTGTATAGAGATGCCTCATTCTTTCATAAAATGACAGTCTGATACATAGTAACACTCGCAGTTTACTATTTATCAGCTGTCAGTGGACACAGGAACAATCAGTGCCTATGTCCACTGTACTACAGGGACGGGGCTGGTAAACACATTTTAACCAAGCCAACTTCACCCCGACCCGCAACCCCCCCCCAAACGTTCCCCAGCATGTCAGACAGAGAAAAAGCAGTACACGGACCTTACCAGTGCACAGCTGGGCAGGGGGGCATGTCAGCATTAGTCGGACCATTGGAGTACAGGTTTTGCTGCCAAGTAAAATGCAAAGCCAACTAACCTTGCTGGAATGGATGAGCTTCCATGCCCTGTCATGGTCATTTTGAAACAGGATAGCGGAAGGACTGGCAGGTGAGTGCCACCACTTCAAGTAAGAAAGCTACGCAAGCAGGGACTGCAGGGTACTTGTCCTCACCCGCCGATCGTCCACTCTTTCTTGTCCCCGGACCTCCCGCAGTCAGACTCGCAGCATGCATCTGAGTCAAATGGCGGGGCAGGCTGCCCCTCAGAGGTAGCCCTCCGTGATATAGTTGCCCACTAAACAGGACCTGCAGTCTATGTGTCAAGGCTCTCACAAGAGAGCTCCATGATTTACACCAGCAGGTGGACACGATGGAAGAACGGGTGACAGACCTGGAATCATCTATCAATGCTACAGAGGCCCGCGTCACCACTCTAGAGCTGGAACACCAGGCCTTCCACCGCCATCTTATTGAAGTCCAGCTGCAGCTAGATGGGGAAAATAGGAGTTAGAGAAATAATCTACGCCTCCGTGGCATCCCAGGGGCCACAATGGGCCCGGACCTACGTGCCAGAGTGATGGCTATCCTGAACCAGGTACTGGTCAAGCCTGCCGAACTGGAGCTGGACAGGGTGCACCGAGTGCCAGGCCTGAGGGTGTCCCCCTCCTACACACAAGGCCCTGCTCCCCTGGACCCCCCACGGGACGTCCTGCGCAGGGTCCACTTCTTCACTGTTAAAGAAGAGATCCTACGACAGGCCTGGTCGAAGGGCCCCATTGAATTTGAGGGAGCTCCTATATGGATATATCCAGATGTTTCCAGGCAGACACGGGCCATGTGGGGGCTAATACGACCTCTTCTTGAAGCAATTCGCGAAGCAGACGCAACTTATCGATGGGGCCACCCTTTCCATCTAATTGTGCAGGAGCAGGGATCTGACTTCTATCTTCGTTCCTATCTTTGTTTCCCTAACCAGCTCCCAGAGCTGTTCAGATTCCTAAACAAGCCTGCTATCAGCTTCCCCAATTGGCATGACTATCTGCTCACCCATGAGGCGCTCGGCCCACCCTTACCAAGACCACAACGGATACAGCGACCGCGCTCTCGTGCTTCAAGTCACGAGACCCCTAGATCTCATCCAACCTCTCCTTAGGCCTGACCCCCCCCCCCCCCCCCCCCCCCGAGTCCCAGCGGCCTTTATATCTCAGACCCAATGAACTGGGTGTCCAGGCTCCTATCCAGCCTTGACTCTCTGGGCTTTGCCGACATGTTTGACATTTACTTTTCTACTAGAACAAAGTGAAACTTCTCTCTGGATCCCATGATTTCTGACTACTGGCTCTGTTTAACACAATACTATTCTCCTTGCCATGTTCCAAGCTGTCACCTCTCCGCTGAACCAAAAATTACCCAATTTCACTCCGGGTCCCCAGACTTTTGGTCTAGAGCCTTCAGGAATATAACAACTACTCTGCTCCTGGCTCAGTCTACCAAATTTAAATACAATTTAAATTTGTTGTATTTGTTGGGTTTGGTTTTTGTTGTCGATGCCGCTCTCCCCCATCTGTCACCGTTTTAGGTGATGGGGAGGGGGCGACTGGTGTTCAGGACTGTGGGATCTGCAAACAGGCTCCACACCCCGATACCTCTACCCCCCGCTGTCAGATTTGACTGTTAGTCTGTCGACCCCACGTGGCACTGACTAGTGGGGACTCGACCTTTGAACACCCCCTTTATTTCTAACCCCCCCTGGCAGGTCACAGGGGTTTCCAATTTGTTGATGGGGTGGTGGGACCTGTCTGGCATGGGTGTGTATTTCATGTTTATGGTACTACTGTTGGATACCTGTATTGCTCTCTAACCCCAAATGTGGTATGTGCATCTTGTCACTCGGACCCTCTGTCCTGGTGCCCTGGGGTGCGGAGTAAATGTTCTACACTCCATCTGTTGGCTATCATTTGCCGCCCGCCTGGAGTTTTATCATTATGAGTGCTCCCCCAGGTCCACCACCACAGTATGGTCTCAGTTAATGGTTCTTTCTTACCTTGCTCCCCATATTTGATTTTCACATCTATTATTTGTACTCTAATTTTACTGGCTTTATTAATAGTTATAATGTAGTTCTCGATGTTCTCACCTCGTGCATCTCCTAATATTTTTTGTTTTCCTTGCTCGATTCAGATGACTCCTAGCCCTCCATTCACCCCCAAAAATAGGGAGGACTCCTGATTGGGCACTACCGGTGCTTAGCCACAGTCCTTGGCTTACTTACACTATTCGTAGATTTCTCCCTTCCCTTCCCTTCTCCTCTCTCCCCCACTTTTTTTTCTTCTCTTTCTTTCTCCGTTTTTGTTTTCTGCCTCTCGCCCCAGGGAGATCCGTCGATTGGGTTCATCTCGCATACTTTACTGGGTCCGCCTACTGGTAAGTGGACAGGATGGGTCTCCTTACGATCACCTCTCTCAATATGCGGGGTTGTAATACACCTGAGAAACGCTCCCAGCTGTTGGCTGGTTTCAGGAAAAAGTAAAACCCAAGTTGCTTTCCTACAGGAAATGCATTTCCGTGGTGACCATATCCTTAAATTGACTAATGGGGCATTTCCAACGCCATATCAGTGTGTTTCTCCCATCTCCAAGTCTAAGGGGGTAAGCATCCTGCTTGCAAAATCGGTTCCCTGGACTTTTGGAGGGACAACAGTCGGACACCCGGGGTCGTCTTCTCCTCCTGAGGGGGAAGGTGTTTGTGTGAATGTGTATTTTCCAAATGTGGACCACCCCCAGTTTTTGCGGAGGCTTCACCCAGAGCTCCTGGAGTTCGCGAAAGGTCTCCTTATTTTTGGGGGAGACCTCAATTTCGCTATGGACTCGCTACTGGATGTTTCACAAGGCTCCTCTCACCTCCCCTATTCTCGCCTTCGGCAGATGAAGGCAGGCCTGGCGGTTACTACACCCGCAGGACCATGACTATCCTTTTTTTTCCCCGGTCCATCACACCTACTCAAGGCTGGACTCTCTCTTGATAAGACTTATCCAGGAGTAGTGTCTACCTCTATCAATGTTATCTCTCTCTCTGATCATGCCCCGGTCCACATGACACTCCAACTGGGACCAGTGACTCAGACCCCTCCATTCTGGAGACTAAATGAGTCTCTGCTCCAAATCGGAAGACATCCGTTCCGAGCTCCTGACCACTTACGGGAGTATTTTTCCATCAATGAAGCCTCAGTCATCAATCCTTTGGTGGTGTGGAAGGCCCATAAAACAGTCGTCCTGGGCGCATTGATCAAAATAGGAGCTCGCCTTAAAAGGGAGAGGTCTCGCCGTATGGAAGAACTTTTTACCCAGATGCACAATTTGGAATGCTCCCATAAGGCCACTCTTGCCCAATCAACCTATCAAGGTTATATCTATCTCCTTAGAGTTTGCAAAGAACTCCGTTCACTTATATTCCACAAAACTAAGCAAAAACTGGCCTGGGCACATCGTACAATGTATGAATTCTCGAACAAAGCGGGCACATTGCTTACACGGACATTGTGTGGTCCCCACTTGAAAACGTACATTTCCAGCATCATGGCCCCCTCAAGACGGAGGTTGACTACTTCTTCTGATATGGCGGCGGAGTTTAGGTCCTTCTATGAGGGCCTTTACAACTTAGGTGGTGTCCCCCCCGCAGTCTCCCCCTCCCAACCTCCTCTGGCATGTCTTCGTTCCCTCTTGTAGTACAAGAGGAACTGAAAGAGCATATAACAATTGAGGAATTGGGAGTCGCTCTGGCTCACTCAAAACCAAAAAAGGCCCCCAGCCCCGATGGCCTTACTTTAACTTATTACAAGACCTTCTTTGAGATGCTTTTGTGACCCCTGGTTTCTGCCCCTAATGCTATTCTCGGAAGGGGAATCCTTCCTGCTAGACACCCTGAGAGCCTATATTTCTCTGATCCCAAAGGAGGGGAAGGATCCACTGCGGTGTAGAAACAATCATCCGATAGCACTCCTGAACGCTGATTTGAAACTATTGGCTAAAATTCTAGCCAATAGGTTGCATATTCCGAGTCTTGTCCATAGGGATCAGGCAGGCTTTGTGCCTCTTCGAGAGCCTCGCGACAATACCATGCGGGTGGTGAACCTGATCCACGCAGCCAGATCATCGAACCAGCCTCTTCTATTGCTGTTTATGGACGCAGAGAAAGCTTTCGACCGGGTAAATTGGACTTTTATACGGGCCACCCTTGAACACATTGGTCTCCAATATTGTCTCTCTACTCCCACCCCACAGCCGCGGTTAAGGTGAATGAGACAAGATCTAGTTTCTTCAATATTATTAACAGCACAAGGCAAGGCTGTCCTTTGTCCCCTGATATGTATACTCTCCCTAGAGCCCTTTTCGTGTACAGTGAGGGCAGACATGGCCATTGTCGGGTATCAAAAAACGTGAAGGATGCACAAGGCGACCGCATTTGTAGATGATCTGATTTTTTTACTTAACGGATCACCTTACTTCCCACCCGAATAATTTCTCTAATAAGGTCTTTTATATCAGTATGATTTTATCCAGCAGTTTTGTGATTATGTGCATTTTAGAATGGTTTTATCATCTATTAAGGATCATTGCTCTGCATCATATGAGTTGTTACCTTGTTCACAATGTATCTATCATTGCGTATACATTATGTGACTGCTATCCGACATTTGGTTTGTTATTATGTTATCTATTTTTTACCAATAAAATGATTTTTTACAACTGACTGATCCTTTGGCCACATCTACCAACCTCATTCAAAGGCCCAAAATCCCTCCTTTTCATGCATTTAACAGGGATGGAGACCTGCGTCTCTTTTAAAGTCCCAAATCCTCTAACTGTTGGTGGCTAGGGAAGCCTTCCAACACTCTTTAGTGTCGCCATCGCCCTCCCCTATTATACCGATTCTGGGCAATCCAGAGTTTGTACCTGGCTTTCAGAACCCTCACTTCCTGTGACTAGAGGCGAGCGGACAACTTCATCTCTGCGACTCTGTGGGTCCAGACAGTCAACTTTCCTCCTTTGCCAGGGTGTCTGCCGCAGACCTCCCCGTTGGACTTCTGGAGTGGTCTCCAGCTGCGTACTTTTCTTCGTAGGTGTTCGTGGACCCCGGGCATATCTCGACAGCTCATGAAATTGGAAAATATTTATCACAGAGGGGAGCCGGTCCGCCATATTCTCTGGCCAACCTACACCCTTTTGATTCAACCGGCAGAAGGCTTTGTCCCCCCATTTCTGTCCAGGTGGGAATCGGACCTGGATACCCAATTCACCGACTCCCAGAAGGAGAAGATCCTTCATTTTGCACAGAAGTCCTCCATAGCTGCCAGAGTCCAAGAGACCTGTTACAAAATTCTGACTCGGTGGTACAGAGTACGTACCATTCTGCACAGTTTCTTCCCTCAAGTTCCTAGTCTGTGTTGGCGGTGTGGCTTCCATATCTTTTGGGAATGTCCTATTCTCGAACCAGTCTGGTGTGAGGTGACTGGCACGATCGAGCATCTGACAAATGTCGACTTGGAGGGGAATCCTGCGGCTTGTTTGCTCCATCTTTCACTGCGAATGAGTAAGAAATACAAGGCCTCTCTTACAATCCAGCTATTGAATGCAGCCAGGGCGTGCATCTCCTTCTGTTGGAGATCGGAGACCCTGCCATTCAAAGCCCTGTGGGTTTCTAAAGTAAATTAACTGAGAGATATGAAAGATCTTACCACCACCTTACACAACCCGGGACCTTTCGTGAGACCTGGAAACCCTGGCAACTCTTTGTGTATACTGACACATATGTCCGGGAGGTCTTGCAATCTGGCTGATCTCTTGGATTTAGTTCTACTCACCTGGGTGAGAGGTACCAGCTGTCTACTAGCTGTTTATCCTTTCTTTTCCCTTTGACCTTGTTCTCTTCCCACACTAGGGACATCTGCCATTTCATTCTCCCCCCTCCCCGTCTGTTTTATCCCTTCTCTCTTGCCCTTCCTTTTTTTGGATATTAGGTCTAGTTGTGGGTATTGCCGTCATGTTTATGCAGTAATGTTTGTCTGTCAGCTTACCTCTCCTCCATGTGTTCACCTTTAGAGGCCAGCCACTCTCACCTGGCTGCTTAAATAATCTTCCCTCAGCATAGCTCCACCCCAGCCTCTAATTAGGAACACTATATTAACCTGTGCATTGCAAGCCAACCTCGCTGATCAATATTGCGATTTGGCTTCTGTGTGCTCATTGCTCTGTGTCCTACGTCTGATAAGGTTTACCGATCTTGGCTTGTTCTGGACTATTCCTGCTTGCTTGTGACCCTGACCTTTTGGCGTGTTCTCTGTCTATTCCTGTCTTCTAGTCGCCCTGACCTTTGGCTTATCTCCTTACTATCCCTTGTTGTCCTGGACTGCTGCTTCCTCTCTGTCCTCCTGTAGCCTACTGTAAGTGTGAGCTGGGAGACCCTGGGGGCCGCGACCTGGAGCCAGTTGCAGCGCAGTCCATCCTCACCACTAGAGGCTCTGGCGAACACCTGCTGGCTCTTAGACTCCGCGCCCTGGGGAATCTTATGATCTATCTCCCAGTGGGATCTGTGTTGTTGCTCTAGTGGACCTGCCTTCCTGAACCACCCAGTGTTCCATCCGCAGCAGTCAGCCGTAGGGTCCACTACCTTGCGGTGCACTCCATCTGTATCTGTCACCTGGACTCAGGTGACCTGACAATTACTCTTTGAATATAGTTTATATCTGCATTCACCTTTATTTGTATTTCACGTTTTATTCTAATCCAACTGACCATCGGGACGCTCTGCATCCCAATACCGTATGAATCTTATTTTTTTTAGCACAGCTTGACATTTATGTTTTATGCAAGGGTCATGGTACATGGTACAACAGACAAATAACAGGAATATAAAATGTTGGAGTAACAGACTTTAAACTGGGGGTGTAAGAGACTAGCAATTTGTAAATTCCCAGAAGGAATGACATTGTGATTTGTCTTCATGGAGGGTCCATGAAGTATTGACATGATTGGATAAGGATATGATACCAATGAAAGCACTAAACGTAAATTAAGGGGAGGCTGTGGGATAAAAATGGTCAAGTGAGAACAGAACTGGTGTAGTTGAGAGAAAAAGATATAATTCTTGTCAGTTGGATGAAGAGACCTCCATGCATCCAGGATGCTAAGATTTTGTAGGCAAGTTTTGGCTTCAGCTTTGCATTGAGAAATACTTCTAAACTGTGGAATACATATTAAGTAACCTCACCTTTCAAAAGAAAAGCCCTTGACAATAGTCTGCCTGAATTGCCTATTAGCTCTCCCTTTAGTTGCTATGGGATAAGTCATGATATCAGAATGCTAACCCCTTTTGATTTCACCAGTAGGGAAGAGATGTTATGAGAGTGATTATTGTCCACGATTGGTCAATTTAGGGTTCTGAGCCAAAAAAAAAAGGTTTTCTGAATAAGACAATATGTTTCCTCATTTTTCCCCAAGTCATTGAGAAGCTGGGTACTCATTCCAGGGGTGCCGAGACTCTTCTTTGCATTAAAGGAGGTGAGAATTCTGGCATGTTGTGTTGGGAAAGATAGTCTAGGTGGAAGAGCAAAGTGTTTTTTCTGCTAGTGGGCACCAAGGAATGTCTGGTCAAAAGACGGAAGAGTATTGCCACTGCCAACACCAGGCCCTTTCAAGTACTCAAAGCAAAAACACCGATCTCCCATGCTCACAAAAAGTAAAGAAAACTGCCATTTGAAACATATCAGGTATGAATAGCCAGAGACTTACCCCAACTAAAGTAGGCCTTCCAGGTCCTATGATAGACCTTGCATGAAGGTGACTTACTCGCCATTATCATCTTTGAAATACCAAACTACCCTTTCCCCCTGTATCTCTGTACCTGCGTCTTTTTTCAACCTTATACACTATGTAACAGAGGACCTAGATTTAGGCAACTTGATCCTTTAGGTATTGTGAGACAAATCAGAAGACAGTGATATAATATGTACATTAGGCATTCTCTAGCTGCCTGTGCCACTTTTTCATTCATCCTACAGTGCTGTACATCAACCACCATATTAGTGGAAGGGTAAGCTATCAGACAACTTTTTCTGCTCCTATATATACCCCAATGACACCACCAATCTAATACAGTAAACAGAAGTGAATAGGATATTGCATACCTCTGATGTCAATGTCCTAACCTTATAAACTAGTGGAATGAAGGGTGCCTTGACACCGTCATGTGTGTAAGAGCTCTGCTCATACATGAATAGTATGCTTTTTTTTTTAACCAATTACTTTGTCACACTAAAATAAAAAAGTATTCTTATCAAATTCTATATCAATTTCATGTTTACTTACTCCATGGTGAACATAGTTCTCTCCTAGAAATTGCTTCATGACATGCTTCCCAAAATCTAGGATGTTGTGCAAATGCTGATAGACTTTATCTGCTGTCTGAAATCAAAACAAATAAAATGTCAACCAAATGACAGGAATAAACAGAATAGATATATCAGAGTCAATATAAGCAAATTACCTTGAAACTTGTGAAGCAGTATATAATTAAAGGAAATGTAAAATATTACATATATACATGCAAAAAGATCATGGAATGTGATTAACACTTGTGTGTGGTTTTCAAAACCTTATTTCTTGTTATTGTATGATATGTTATACATAATGTGTACTATGAAAAAGTAAGTACACTCTTGGCATCAGCTGGTATTGCTACCTTAAGCAGAAATTACTTATTCTAGGCATTTTGTACAACTCCTCACTGGTCTCTGGCATTGACTTTTGACCAGTTCCGTAAATTGCAAGATGTTTTTCGCTTTCCTTTCCTGGACTGCCCATTTCAAAATCCTCCTACACCATTTACACAGGAATCAACTCAGGGCTGCGACTATGACAGTTCATAACTTTCTATTTCTTTTTGATTCATTCCTTGGTGGGATTGGTAGTGTACTTTATGGTGAAGGATTTATTTCTGGTTCAGGTTCAGCTTTTGAATAGATGTCCTCATGTTCTCATCAAGCACACTTGATATGATGCAAAATGTATAGTTCTTCACCTTAGGTACTGTATTTGGATTACAGCAAACACGATTATTGTTACTGTGTCAAACAACTATCTTTGATTGATCAATCTTCAGCACATTGTTCCAGAATTTTGGACATTTTAGGACTAAGACTTTTTGTAAAACAACTTTGATGCAGGTTGAATTGGTGCAATAGCTTTCCGATTGTAGATGCATGAAATTTGAGCACAACTGCCGCAAGAGTTACTTCTAATACAACAATAAAATGTGTTTTTTTTTTTGCTTTGTTTTTTTTTTGGAGACTTCTTTTAACATCAAATGGTCAAGCTCCTGGGTTGAATCTGCTGGGCCATGCTACTTGTAATCATTTCACAGTAAGGAAAATGCATCTACATTTAAATAATTTGTCAATCTTTTTTTAATACCCTTACCAGACTCACAGGCATCAACAACTTTCTTTCTCGAGGACCTTAGGGACACGACGACACAACACACATCAATAGCAAGGAGAACACCAAACCCGTGAGTTCAGAGGTTTAAAAGGATATGTTCAGCTTTCACAAAAAAAAAACAAACAAACAAACACACACACACACACACACACACACACACACACACACACACACACACACACACACACAAATAAAATGCACATATTTTTACAGGTAAAAAAAAAAAATAAATAAATAAATGTGCATTTATTATTTTGTTACACTGCAGCCTGTAAAGCATTGTACCCGCAATGCAGTCCCAGGATTCTGCAGACTCTCCAGTTGTCTGCCTGTACCTCCCGTTCTGAATTGCTAGAAGAATCAATGTACTATGAGAACGCTTATAAGAGCTCTTGAGAACTACAAGCCATCTACCATGGTGACCAATGGTACTTACATTCACAGGGAACTAAAAATGAATCACAAGGCTATGGGGGCAAAGCGCCACACAGTATACTTTTTTTTCCTTTTTAAATCAGGAATAAAGTTTATCAATTATTAACAAACAAATTACATACAACCGAAATAGAGGGCAGCAGTATGTGTCCAAGCTGCCCCTGAGCTACACATGGCATAGTGCATACAAATTACAGCAAACATTCCTAAGGCACAGTCCCATAGAATACAAATACATACACAACCTACAGACTGGATAAAGGAGTATTATTATAAAAAAAAAGATACATTTTACAAAGGCCCCTCAGGAGAAGGGCCTTCCAAATAACAGGCCAACACCCGATCCATTGGAGCCAGGCTAGGTTCTGCCAACCAGTCACCCCATAACCTGTCACTTTCCTCTATGTTAAAAGATTATTTTTTGAAGTCTAAGGGTATAGCCCATACTGAGTACCCATTCTCTGTGGGTAGCAGCCCTGTCTGTTTTCCACTGTTGTAGAAGTCTATGGGCCTAGAACCAGCCTCTGTTAATCGCTACCTTCTGGACTTTTGTTAGTGGAAGGTCATCTAAAATACTTAGAACACACCTGGTAGGATCAAGAGGGACCGTAATATGGAACACAGAATAATGGTGCTAACAACTGCCGCCCAAAAGCGGTGTAGTTTGGGGCATCTCAATAGTAAAGGTATGAGGTCTCCGGATGTAGCAGCACATTTAGCACAAAAAGGGGGTTTGTAAGATACCCATGTGGTGCAATTTTAGAGGGGTATAATGAACCCTAAGCACAATATAAAAGTTGGGAAAGCCTCTGGGCAGTGTTGAGAGAGCTATGTAAAACTGAGTCTGGGACATTATCACAAAGTTCATCTTCTAACGGGCCTACATCCTGTTCCCACTTTTTTTAGCCATACATGGATGGTCTTCTAGGTAAGAAGATAGTAGCACACCATAGCAACTAGAGAGAAAGCCCTTTGTATCCGCCACAGACTGAACAAACCAAAATATAGGCGTGGGGGATAAAGACCAGTCAACGGCTATGCCATGAGCATGCACCGCATGCTGGAGCTGAAAGTAGGGAAACTGCATCATGGAAGGGAGGTGGAAAGTAGCCTGCAGATCCTCAAATGAGCAAAGTGCCCCATTCCAAAAGACCTGCCACAAGGAGGGTGATACCCCAACTTTTCCACTGTTCCCTACATAGCAACTTCACCAGTTCTGGATACGTGGCGTTATGCCAGAGAGGACTGCAGTCTGTAAACCGTGTAGAGAGTGCACCTTCATCCAAATTTTTTGAAGCAAGGAGTAAGTGGAAGCAAGGGGATTCTAAACCCCTGGTAATATACTGAGCCTGCATGTGATATCTCATAATGGAGTGTGCAGAAGGGGATAATGATTTAGGGGCTGTCAGGGACGTGCTGGCCATAGTGCAGCCGAAGCTCCTAGGCAGATACGCATGCGCAGACATGCATCTGCAGGTTCCCGTCTTGAACCATTAGCACCAACAGGTGAACGCATATGTGCACACACATTAGCCATTAATGCTGGCGCCAAATGGCCTATATAAGGGCAGCAGCTGCACTAGTGCTTTGCTGTCGGATCTGCAGCTTTACCCTGTATATCTGTTCCTGTGACCTCTGCTCGACTCTTGTTTGACCCGGCTTATCCTGATCATGCTTGCTCTCCTCCTATCCTGACCTCGGCTTGCCTTAAAGACTTTGTTATATCTTCCACCTGCCCAATATCCTGTTGCCAACCTCTGCCTGCTGTTTATGCTCTGTTGCTAACCTGGCTTGTCTGACTTTGCATCCAGTTATCTGTCTGTCCTGCTCTGCATAGTGCCTGGTGGCACTGTGCCTACATCTGCCGTGTGCCTGCATCTGCAGATCCTGTTGCCATCTGCTGCTTTTGCCATCCAGCCCAGCTCAGGTGACACACCTGCCACACACTTCTGCAACCAATAGGAGATCCTGCAGGCACCTCATCACGCTCTAGCTGGCACGGTCGCAACTCCAGTGGCCCTTGAGCCGGGGCTGTACGAGAGGTCTCCCTCTACACGTCAGGCTCTGCTACGAGGTACGTGACAGTATCAGACAGCCATGTCTGAGCCTGCAAGAAGGACCTCTCCAACAGATGAGATCTGCCAGCACCTGGCCACCCTCACTCAAGATGGTGGTATGCCCAAAGCTTGCGGCTACGAGACTTGGGGACAAAATGGCATTGGGATAATGTAATGATGTCCCTATGTAAGTTGCATCCCTTCTCCCCATCCTCCCCCTCTTGTTACTGTGTTTAATTATGTTATGTCATGACATGTAGACAAAAGGTGTGGAGACGAATCCCAGCAGGGGATGTGTAAGGAGGGGCTGCCTGCTTGTCAAAATCCCTTTATGTGTTTCAACTGTAGTTTCTGTTTGAATGTACAAGTGTCGGGTTCCCATTGGTTTTTCCTTGTCCCATACCCCCTCTATGACAAGGCTAAGGGGAGTGTCCCTAACCGTGTTTAAAGGTGTATGTTTTGTACTTAACAGTTCATGCTCTGCATGTTTAACCCTCAACATCTGAGTGGTTTGCCTTGTGATTGGGGGTTAAGGGCTGGTTATGGCGAGTCGGCCGGCTGAGGGTGCGTTTGGAGAACAGGAGACAGTTCTGGCAGAGGTGCCCAGACGGGGTATCCGAGATCCGTCACATATCCGCAAAGAACTGTCACAGCAGAAGCTACACTCCAGCAAGGTCGCAGGGAGGCCGAGGACTATGTAATGGACTTTAGACGCTGGAGCGCAGATACACAGTGGATTGACGCAGCTCTGACATCAGTTTTGCCTAGGCCTCTCTGAAGGTTTCAAAGGCAAACTAGCTCAGCTCGGAGTACCAAACACCTTGGAGGCCCCAATTACTTTAGCTGTCAAGATTGACTGATGACTACGTGAACTGTCTAGAAATGTCTACCCAGCAGTTCCGACCTGTATGGATGACACCAAGGGTTTCAGTTTCTACTCACTCTGTTCCTACAAGTCCTGTTCCTGCCAATCCTGCACCGGACATTCCAGAATCCATGCAACTTGGATTGATGCGTCCATCGCTGACATCGGAGAAACACCTTATTTGACGACAAAATAACCTATACTGGCCATTATGCGCGTACCTGTCCTGCAAAGATGTGTAAGTGTCCAGCTATTTCTCCTGTTAACCTATCATCTTTGTCTGCCAATACAACTCACCTAGCCATTCCACTCTCGTTCCAGCTGCCGAAAGGAGCAGTTCACATCAACGCTATTGACTCTGGAGCATGCAGTTGCTTTATTGACAACTTTTGCAGCCAAGCAACGCATTACTCTACAACCAAAAACTCAAGCACTTTCAGTTTACCTGACAGATGGCTCATGTATTAAAACAGGACTGGTAACTCAAAAGACACCTCCATTACCTGTTGTTAAACCCCCCCCCCCCCCCCCAAAAAAAAAAAAAAAAAAAACATAAAAGAGCTGTTAAGCCTTGATACCATTACATTCCCATTGTTCCCTGTTATCTTGAGCCTACCCTGGCTGCAAGCTTACAATCCACAGATTGATTGGGTTACCGGAAAAGTCAGTTTTCAATCTCACTATTGTCTGGAACATTGTTTGACAGAACCTCCAGATGCTTCTATGACCTGGTTATGCATAGACTCGGATAGGGAGATGTATCAAATTGTGCCCGATTTCTATCATGAATATCTTGAGGTCTTTAGCAAGTGGGAGGCTGACTTTCCTTCCTCATCGGCCATATGATTGACCGATTGAATTGCTTCCTGGAGCCGAGATTCCCTTCAGGCGAATATTCCCAGAAAGGGAATCGGAAGCTCAGAAGGAATAGGTCAACAAAAACCCAGAGAAAGGGTTTATCCGCCCATCTACTTCTCCAACAGGAGCAGGAATATTTTTTGTTGAAAAGAACCACTCTTTGCGACCACGTGTGGATTACCAGGACCTGAATAAGATTTTGGTAAAGAACTGCTACCCCCTTCCTCTTGTACCCAAATGTTCCAAAGATTAAGATCCGCAACAGTCTTTACCAAGTTGGACTTGCCAGGGGCCTATAATTTGGTCCATTTCCACGAAGGGGATGAGTGGAAAACCACTTTGCGTACCAGATTAAGCCACTCTGAGTATCTGGTCATGCCCTTCGGCCTCTGTAATGCTTCTGCCACCTTTCAGGACTTCACTAATGACGTATTCAGAGACCTTATGGACATTTTTGTAACTGTATACTTGGATGACATCCTGATTTTCTTGGTATCCCTTGATCTGCACCAAGGACATGTCAAGAGTGTTCTATGCCGGCTCCACCAACACGGACCATATGCTAAACCTGAGGAGTGTGAATTTGAGGGGCAGAGCATCCAATTCTTGGGCTTGGTGATTTCCACAGCAGGAATTAAGATGGACTTCTGCTATATTAGACTGGCCTGCACACACAGATAAGAAGGGGGTGCAACACTTTGTGGGATCTGAAAACTTCTACCGGAGATTTATTGAAGGATTCTCCACCATCATCACTGCCATCATAAAACTAAAACAGAACCTGCGGTTCTGCTGGAATCTTGAGGCGAAAAATTCATCTGAGAGTCTGAGGAAACGTTTTACTTCAGCCTCTATCATCCTGACCCATCTTTACCATATAAACTGGAAGGAGATGCATCAGAGATTACAGTAGGGGCAGTTGTCTCGCAACACCAGGGTCTGAAGGATTTAATGCATCCCGTGGCCTTCTCAAGCAAACTTTACCCAGCGGAGAAAAATTACGATGTGGGGGATCGGGGGTACTTACCATCAAAGCAGCGCAGGAGGAATGGAGGTACCTGTTCCCATATTGAAATATACGTATCACAAAAATCTTTGCAGACCTAATAATTGAGGTCTGCAAAGCGGCTAAAGCCATGTCAAGCTCGATGGGCACTATTTTTCTTGAGATTCGTGTTTCACATAACCTACCGACCTGGATCAAAGAATGTTAAGCCGGATGCACTATCCCGTATGTACGATGATCCCAAGGAACCATCTATCCCAGATACCATCTTGTCTGCAGGTAACTTCCTGGTATTACAGATGGATCTTCTTACACAGATTAAGCAAGCGTCAGTGGGCGTCTCTTGCTCTTCAGGAATCACATTGGTACCTAAAGAGAGATTGCTGTGGTGGGAGGACCAGATTTTTCTGCCAGAAAATGTAGAGGTGACCGTTTTAAAGCTTCTTAATGATCATCTGTTGGCAGGCCACTTTGGGATCCATAAGACTCTTGACTTGATATGATGCACGTTCTGGTGGCCAGACCAGAAAGGATTCTGTAAGTAGTATGTGACCTTGGGGTTTGCCAGTCCCTGCCAGGCCATGGAGAATTATACCTATGGATTTCATAGTAGAACTTCCACCTTCTGGCAATCTTCGTAGTGGTAGATCGGCTATCCATAATGGCCCACTTTTTGCCTTTGAAAAACACACCCTCTGCTATGGAAACAGCCCGAGTGTTTATCAAAGAGATCATGAGGCTGCACAAAGTTCCTGCAAACACCGTATCCAATTGAGGTGTTCAATTCATGTCACGTTTCTGGAGGGCCTTATGTGAGGTCCTGGAGATTGAATTATCCTCGTCTTCAGCTTATCACCCTCAAACCAACGGACAAACAGAAAGAACGAACCAAACACTAGAACAGTATATTCAATGTTTTACATCCTTCATTCAGGACGACTGGGAGTCATTACCATTGGTAAAATTTGCTTACAATAACGCCAGTCATTCAGCCACAGGACAGTCCCCTTTGTTTGCCAACTATGGTTTTCATCTGTCATTTCTGCCTGACTTTATTCCAGAATCTACAGTTCCAGCTGTTCAGAGAACAGTGGATTCCCGTAACCACAATAATAAAGTACTACAAGATGCAGTGACTAACGCACAGGCTGATAACAAGAAAGCGTTCGACAAAAGTAGAAGAGGGGAACTGAGCCTCCAGTTGGATGACCAAGTATGGCTATCAGGTTGGCAAGTCCGTCAAAGAAACGTGCACCTAAGTTCGTGGGTCCATTCCCGGTGAATAGAAAACTAAATGAGGTATCGTATGAACTACCGTATATACTCGAGTATAGGCCGAGTTTTTCAGCCCTTTTTTAGGTTGAAAGTGCCCCCTTCGGCTTATACTCAAGTCACTGCCGTCTGCCTACCTGATCAGCGTGTCATGCAGACAGACGGTGGCCATTCCAGTGTTCAAAAGCCACGCCTCCTCCTCGTTTGTGATAGGCGGGACACTCAATTTCCCAGCAGTCAGTGTTCAGCCTATAACGGACATCCTCTCATCCTCGTCCGTGGTAAGAGGATGAGCGGATGTCCGTGATGGGCCGAACACTGACTGCTGGGAAATTAAGTGTTCCGCCTATCACAGACGAGGAGGAGGCGTGGCTTTTGAACACTGGAATGGCCACCGTATGTTTTTATGACACGCTGATCGGTGCAGTGGTGGATGCAGATCAGCACATGGAGGCATGCACAGGACACAGAGAGGATGCAGATTGGCACAGGTAGGCAGCAATGGACACAGGGAGGTATACACAGGACACAGTGAGGTAGGCAGATCTGCACAGGTAGGCATGCACAGGACACAGGGAGGTATGCAATAGACACAGGGAGGTATGCAATAGACACAGGGAGGTATGCAATAGACACAGGGAGGTATGCAATAGACACAGGGAGGTATGCAATAGACACAGGGAGGTATGCAATAGACACAGGGAGGTATGCAATAGACACAGGGAGGTATGCAATAGACACAGGGAGGTATGCAATAGACACAGGGAGGTATGCAATAGACACAGGGAGGTATGCAATAGACACAGGGAGGTATGCAATAGACACAGGGAGGTATGCAATAGACACAGGGAGGTATGCAATAGACACAGGGAGGTATGCAATAGACACAGGGAGGTATGCAATAGACACAGTGAGGTATGCAATAGACAGTGAGGTATGCAGCTGCAGATGTTGACCCTCTTTTCCACTTACAGTAGCTGCTGCATTTCTCACCCTCGGCTTATACTCGAGTCAATACATTTTCACAGTTTTTTGTGGTAAATTAGGGGCCTCGGCTTATATTCGGATCGACTTATACTCGAGTATATACGGTATCTTTACCAGACTCCTTTAAAATACACCCTGTATTTCATGTTTCGTTTTTAAAGCCTGTAGTATCAGATCCCTTTTCTGATGGAGGGTCTGGTCCATCTGAACCTGTATTTGTAGATGGAGATGAGGAATACAAGGTGGAAGCTATTGTAGACTGCAGAAAAAGGAGGAACCAATTGCAGTATCTGATTAAGTGGAAAGGGTATGGTCCAGAAGAGAATTCCTGGGAACCAGAACTGAATGTCCATGCATAAGGGCCATTTCGTGCTTTCTTCCATGCCCACCCAGAGAAGGAAAGCCAGCTGGGCATCTGGAGGCTGCCCGTCGGGAGGGGGCAATGTCAGGGACATGCTGGCCATAGTGCAGTTGAAGCTCCTAGGCAGACGCAGATACGCATGCGCACACATGCATCTGTCTGTCATACCGGGCATAGGCCAACGCGCATCCGCGGAACCATTGGCACAAACAGGTGAACGCATATGCGTTTGCACGGTAGCCATTAATGCTGGCGCCAAATAGCCTATATAAAAGGGCAGCAGCTGCACTAGTGCATTGCTGTGTGATCTGCAGCTTTACCCTGTATACCTGTTCCTGTGACCTCTGCACGACTCTTGTGTTTGACCCAGCTTATCCTGACCACGCTTGCTCTCCTCCTATCCTGACCCCAGCTTGTCCTAAAGGCTTTGTTATTATCTTCCACCTGCCTGATATCCTGTTGCCAACTTCTGCCTGCACCTTGACCATTCTCAGCCTGCTGTTTATGCAGATACCTGATCCTTTGTTGCTAACCTGGTCTGCATAGTGCCTGGTGACACCTGTCCTACATCTGCTGTGTGGCTGCATCTGCTGTTCCGGTTGCCATCCGCTGCTTCAGCCATCCAGCTCAGCTCAGGTGACACACCTGCCACACACTTCTGCAACCAATGGAAGATCCTGCAGGCACTCCTACATCAACGCACTCTCGCAACTGCAGTGGCCTTTGAGCTAGGGCTGTACGAGAGGTCTCCCTTTACACGTTAGGCTCTTCTACGAGGTACGTGACAGGGGCATTTGATTGACTCATGAAGGCTCCAATAAGATGTGGCATTTGTGATGCCAAGTAATATCACCACAGGTTACGTAAAGCACCCCCCCCCCCCATCTTTGGATCTCTGAAGCTGCTCTAACTTAATTCTAGGGGACTTATCCTTCTGTAGCAGGGTGCGAAAGATAGTGATGACTAGTCTTCATATATGTAGGGGATCACCACTGGGGAATTGTGCAGAAAATAGTGGAGTTGGAGCGTGAGAATCATTATGAGATTAGCTCTCCCAATCAGAGAAAGCTACAATTTGTTCCAGATGTTGGTTTTAGTTTTATACCTGATATGTATGATATTAATTGCGCAGTAATCCATTATAATGGGAGAGATATACATCCCTGATACTTGAATGACTGCGTCACAGGCACAGGGCAGAATGCAGACAGACAGGGAAACCATTGCATAAAGTGGAATAAGGGCAGATTTGGCCCAATTAATTGATAAGCCGGAGTATGAACCAAACGAGGTTTTTACATCCATATCCTCTTTAAAGGGAAGGGTCAGTATCCCCCAGAAATAACAGCATATCATCAGCATAGAGAGTTATTTTTTTCACAAAACTCTCCGTACTGAAAGCCCATTATCCTCTCATTCGCCCGAACCATGGCCCCCCAAGGGCTCAATAGCAAGGGCGAAAGTAGAGGGGAAAGAGGGCAACCCTGTTTTGTCCTGCTGGCTAGGTGAAAATGTCTGAGGTTCTGCCACCCTCCCTAATGGAAGCCACTGGCTCATGATACAGCAACTTGACCCAATATATAAAAGGTGTCCTTAAACCGTCTCAGTGTCTGCCAGAGGTAAGGCCATTCCATACTATTGAATGCCTTGTTGGCATCTAAGGATAGAAATGTATGTTGTCAGCCCGGGTCTGCATATTAAAATATACGCTTCTGATATTTATAGCTGTAGATTTGAGAGGCATGAAGCCAGACTGGTCAGAATGTATAACCATAGTAATGCACTTGTTCAATTTTAACATCCACAGACAGTAATGATAAATGGATTTTTAAAACAGCTTACCTGTAAAATCTTTTTCTTGGAGTACATCACGGGACACAGAGCACCATACTAATGACTATCTGGGTTATATGCTACCTTTAGGTGATTGGACACTGGCAACCAATAGTAAGAAGGTTCCTCCCATATAACCCCTCCCATACAGGAAGTACCTTTAGTTTTGTAGCAAGCAATGAAGATCCCAGAAAAAGAGGGGAGGGACCTCTGTGTCCCGTGATGTACTCCAAGAAAAGGATTTTACAGGTAAGCTGTTTCAAAAATCCATTTTTCTTTATCGTACATCACGGGACACAGAGCACCATAATAATGACTATCTGGGATGTCCTAAAGCAATGCATTTGAGGGGAGGGAACATAGTATTCCTAGACCCCTTTTTAGGCCCAGACTGTGGCCAAAAACAGTCTTCCTTTGAGACCTAACATCCAGTTTATAAAACCTGGTGAATGTATGAACCAAAGACCAGGCGGCCGCTTTGCAAACCTGAGCCATAGACACCTGTTTGGCGGACTGCCCATGATGTACTAACTCCTCTAGTAGAGTGAGCTTTGAGATATCGAGGTGGAACCTTGTGTTTCAACTCATAAGCCTGGATAATGACCTGGTGAATCCACCTAGAGATAGTTGAACTAGTTTCTGCCTGTCCCTTTTTGGGAACCTCTGGCAGATTGAAAAGAGTCAGTCTTTCAAAAAGGAGCTGACATATCTAAGTAAACCTTGACTGCTCTCACCACATCCAGTGCGTGAAGCGACCTTTCCTTCTTAGACCCAGGGTTGGGAAAGAAGGATGGTAAAACGATATCCTGATTTAAGTGAAAATTGGAAACAACCTTAGGTAAAAAATCTGGGCGGGGTCCCATTACCACCTTGTCCTGATGTACAAACAGAAAGGGTTCTTCACAAGAAAGGGCGGCCAATTCTGACACCCTTCTAGCTGAGGTTATGGCCACCAAAAAGACCAAATTTCCTAGTTAACATGATCAAAGGAATATGTCTAATAGGTTCAAAGGGTTGACTCTGTAGAGCTGATAGCACCAAGTTCAAATCCCAGGGGCATAAAGGCGGCTTAACCAGCGGCCTTAAGTGCAGCACCCCCTTGACGAAGGCTCGTACCAAAGAATGAGATGCGATTGGCCTCTGGAAAAAAAATAAGGCTGAAATTTGTCCCTTAATGGTCCCTAGTGATAGGTTTAAATCAATTCCTGTTTGAAGAAAGGCAAGGACCCTCCCAATCGAATACTTGCAAGGGTTCCATCTTCTCCTCTCGCACCAGGAAATGTATGATTTCCAGACCCTATGGTAAATACTTCTAGAAACTGGCTTTCTAGCATTTATCAGAGTAGACAGAACAGATCCTCTGATACCACGGTCTTTCAGCACCCTGGTCTCAATAACCATGCCATCAAATTCAGAGACCGTAAAGAAGGATGGTATATAGGACCTTGAGACAGCAGGTCTGGACGGTATGGGAGGCACAACGGGTCCTCCACCGCCATCCTCACAAACTCTGAGAACCAGGACCTCCTGGGTCATCCTGAGGCCACTAGAATTACTGTTTTCTGTTCCTCCTGTATCCTGCGTAACAGGTGCGGCAGCATCTGGATCGGAGGAAAAGCGTAAATTAGGGAAAACCGATCCCAGGAATCACCAATGCATCCATACCTACAGCAAATGGATCCCTGGTCCTGGATACAAAGCTGTCCACCTTGGCATTGAACTTGGAGACCAGGAGATCCACCTCTGGCATCCCCCAACGCTGGCAGATTTGAAGGAAAACCTCGGGGTGAAGGGACCATTCCCCCGGTAACAATTGCCGACAACTTAGGTAGTCTGCCCGCCAACTGTCCATACCTGGAATAAAGCAAAGATCTATTCTAGAGAGGGACACGCAGGTTTTGGAAAAACAAGAGAATCGGCGTTCCGCAGGGTTTCTGCATCGCCAGAGGTTTATCCAGCCCACCTCCCTGACAAATCTACTTAGCATGGCTAAAATGAGGACCTACAGGCACAGGAGGATGCTTGTCTTGCTCAGGACACATATATCCATTAAAGTCACCCATAATCAGCACCAGTGCCTCAGCCCTGTCCTGGAGCAAGTGCAGTAGTTGCCCAAGCACCATCGAAGAGAAAGGGGGGGGGGGGTGGAACATATACCATTGCTAAAATACACTCAAGATGAAATATCTTACAGTGGATAAAGAAATATCTGCCTTCACTGTCTACCTCACACGCTAAAACATCAAAAACTATTTGGCAGTGTACTAGGAGGCCAACGCCACGTAAGTATGGAGGTATAGATCGAGTGACAGGCATAACCCACCCATCAATACCTCAAACAACATAAAGCCTATTCGGTCATACGAGTCTCTTCCAGGCATTCGAGCCGTTTAACCTCGAAGAATGTGGATTGGCTGAGAAGTCCAGTTAAAATTAGACTTTGACCCCATTATATCGTATATCTTGACACTTTTGCAAGACGAGGAATGATTTCTCAATCCCTGTAATTTAAAAGCCTGGCAAGAAAGGGTCCTGGAGGATGACCTGCCTGAAGTGGGCGGGTGGGGGTTCTGTGAGCCCGTTCACCCGTGAAAAGCAGCGTAAAAAATCGTCCTTGGCAAAGAGTGATTTAGCCATCGCTCTATGAAATCTGTTGACAGGGCCCTACCCTTGATGCGTTCCGGAAGACCCACAATTCTTACATTATTTAATCACAGACAGTTTTCAAAGTCCTCATTGCGGAGGTTATTCGCTTTGGCAAGTTGAGATGGAGCGGGTTTCAGAAATTAATGGAGGCAGTTTATCCTCTACGTTGCTCACTCGGCTCTCCACTGCCTTGGTACGGTCACAGGTTCTCTGTAAATCCTGCCTAAGCAGTGTAAATTCCACTTTCAGGCCCCCAACTGGTCTTGTACTGAATGCACAGATGCGGTGCAGGTGTGAACCGTTTTAAGTATGTCACAGAGTAGGTTAGGGTTCATCCTCTTCTGCTGTTTCAGGCAAATCAGCCCCCCCTGACCTCCATATCTGTATCTGGAACTAGCTCATGGTCTGCCTGGTCACCACTCAGCAGTGGTAAGGCCTGTGCTGCAGCAAAGGCTGTGTCTAGGTCCCCCTGCATGCCCTGAGTAGTGGAGCTCTGTAATTTTTGAGTATGAAAGAGCTTCTCTTTTTTAATTGGCACTGGCTGCTTTACTCACGGGCTCCTTCGACTCGTCCCCAGAGCCTCGTGGTGTCCATTGCGGAAAGAGAGGGCTGGGCACCATTATGCAAGTCAGTCATGGCCGTTTCTGCTTTATTCTTTCCCCGGTCATGACAAGCGCCGGCGATGAGTAGAACACACCCGCAGTGCCCTGGTGTTATGCTTGAGGGGCACAGGTAATCACTGACAGCAGTAGGTGCCGGCAGCAGGATCAATGATCGGATGGGCAGCTCAGTGAAACACCAATGTTTACATGCCTGGCTAGGCCACGCCCTCTGCCACGCTGTTTTCTAATTGTGTAGGAAGAAGAAAATTTGCCTGCTGTCACAGAGAGGGGAGCACTGGCGGCGGGTGTATACCTAGATTTTCTGCAAATCTGCAATTTTGTTCATTTAGATTATGAGAACACAAGAAGTTCATTTCTATTTCACATTAATGTACTGTATATTCATAAGGGAAGCAGAACAATGGGTAAAATAAAAAATGATAGGAGTAGTCAGGTCCAGGAAGAGGTTGTGAGTAGATGGCAGCACCAGGCAATTCAGAGGCTGGTGTTTAAATATCATTTTGGTCAGAGGACAAACCCAGTGCTGTTTCAGGGAATTCTAGAAATCCGGGAGGGATTGTGCGAGCGCCATTGGAAGTCTTGGCTGGGATTCTGTGGAAACCAATGAAAAGAGCTGGCACTCGGTTACAGATCCTTCAACGGCAGCTTATTAATTGGTAAAATCCAAACATATCCAATTATACCAAGATCAATAACACGTTTCAGCCAGTGAGGCCATAATCATAGCCATTTGTTAGGTTCCATGTGTCACCGTTAAATAAGCATCTGTAAAACGGTTTCTCCTGGGACGTATAAACGCCCCCACTCGTACAGATCTTGGCATACAAAGAGTTGATAACTTGAGGCTAACACTGTAGATGATGTCACATATGATGAAACTCGTTGGGCGTAGCCAGAACACAAGCAACTACGCATGCACGAACCAGCCGCTGCCATCTTGGTCTCTGTCAAATAGACTATATATGTGATATGAAATGTTTGTATGAGAGCATTTATTTTTCCTTTTATGACATCATTCTTATATTGAGTTCAATTGCGCACTGATCTGTAGGAAACCTAGTGGTGCAGCTGTTTGGCAAGGTGCTCGAGAGACGTTGAAGGTCTAGTGGAGTGTAAATTAACCGCTGTTTGACCACCCTTTATTGGGGGTCATCTGATTTTGGTAGGCCCCCACCTTTTTAAACACCAAGGTGGTTTGCAGTCCTATTCCTGGGAATCTTAGAGGTTGTTGGAATTCACATCTGCTCTCCTCTTGTCATATACAGAGAAGATTGCTTAAATCTATCTTCTGGCTCTTCATTGGGACTTTTGGTTCATTACTTCTCTGTTTTTACAATTTTTAGATAAATTTTTTCCTCATTTCTTATAATTGTATTATGCACGTCTATTATCTAAATGAAGTACTAATGTGAATTTTATAGCGCTGCATTGTTTTCTATATCTTGTGTATACTATGTACTAGGGTATTGTGTCAGCTGCTATCAATTGTTACACATTTTGGAGTCCTAGCGTGGTTTTATTAAGTCAACAAGGTAGATTTGCCCACACACAGTTTTATGAAAAGTGCACATAGATATCTGACTCGATTCTGCATTCCCTCCAGGAGTGTCACATCCAAAAAATAGGATTTTTTCTTCATATACTTACCTGCAAAATCCTTTTGAGTACATCACAGGACACAGAACCGGTTATTATAATAACTACTTGGGTTATATGCCATCTATAGGTGAATGTACACTGGTAGATCAAACAGGAAGTCCTCACCTATATAACCCCTCCTACACAGGAAGCACTTCAGTTTTGTAGCAAGCAATAAATTCCCAAAAGAGGGGAGGGACCTCTGTGTCCTGTGATGTACTCAAAAGGATTTTGCAGGTAAGTATGAAGAAAAAATCCTATTTTTTGGATGTGACACTCCTGGAGGGAATGCAGAATCGAGTCAGATATCTATGTGCACTTTTCATAAAACTGTGTGTGGGCAGATTTACAAGCCAGTATGACGAAAAAATACAAAATTTCTTTATCAGACATCACAGGACACAGAGCTGGTTATTATAATAACTACTGCTTGGGATGTCCCAAAGCAATATCCTTGAGGGGAAGGAGAACCCATCACAGAAACTGCCACCAGAGAAGGACCTACTCTATTTGTAAAACACTGAGGCCAAAGGCAGTATCCTCCACCTTATTGACATCCACTTGGTAAAAATCCTGTAGATGTATAAATCAAAGACCAAATAGTGGTCTTGCACACCTGGACCACTGACACCTGATGACGGATGGCCCAGGATACTCCCACACACCTGGTAGAGAACCTCTCCCCAGAAAAAAAAAAAAAAAAAAAAAAAATGGGATTTTGCCCTTTAACCCATAGGCATCAATGATAAACTGGCAGAACCACTGCTAAATATTCAACCTGGATGCCACCTGCCCTTCCTGGGCCCTTCTGGCAGCACAAACCGGCATTCCTGACTTGTGCCGACAACTCAAGTAGATCCTGAGTGCCTGAACTACCCCTAGAGTATGTAGCACTTTCTCCTGCCAACTGTGGATTAGGAGAAAAATAAAAGGCAAAATACTGTCCTGATTCAAGTGAAAACTAGAAACCACTTTAGGCAATAAAAATGGATGAGGACGCTACATCACCTTATGATGTGAGACCAAGAATGGCTCCTTGCATGAAAGAACCGCCAACTCTGATACTCCACTTAGGGAAGTGATAGCAACCAAAGAAGCCACCTTCCGAGATAAAAGGATTAACAGAATCTCCCAATTGGTTCAAAAAGTGGCCTCTGCAAGGACAGTTCAGATCAAATTCAAGTCCCAAGGACACAAGAGTGGCCCAATAGGCGGGACTGTCCAAGTTACACGCTGTATGAATCAAGGAGTGAGAAACAGCCTCTGGAAACGAATGGATAGGGACGAACTCTGACCCTTAATGGTACTTAGGAACAAACTTTCCCCTACCGATTGGAGAAAGAAAAAAGAAAAACTCCCACTCACATATTTCTGCAGGTGCCACTTTCTGGCTTCACCCCAGGCAAAAAATATATATATTTTCAAGTCCTGTAATTGAAGTTCCCCGAAGCAGGCTTCCAGGGGCTCAACAGTGCTGATATACAGGACTCAAGACCATTAGGTCGCGCTGGACTAGGAGTGTCCAAGGAGCAACCCCTGCAAGACTCACTATGTCAGTGTACCAAGCCCTCCTGGGCTAATTTGGCCAACACTAATATGAGTGTTACCGCCTCCTGAATTCTTTGCAAAAGATGTGGCAGAAGCCAAAACAGAGGAAAGGCACCAAAAAAGGGAGAACCGGTCCCTAAGGTGTAACCAGTATATCTACCCCTATTGGCAGTGGGACTCTCGTCCCAGATACAACTGTCCCAACTTGTTGTAGAACTTGATGATGGAGTACACCTGTTGGTTTGTTGTTGTAAATTACTTAAGTTACCATATTAACAAAGAGAGGTCTTCCTTAATGCACTAGGCCGGGGCGCCCTCTGTCTTGTTTTATATCAGACAGTGTATCCACTGACTTCCCTAGTCATAAGAGAGGGCATCAAGGCGAGGCATGTCCAGTGAAGCCAGTAGGGAAAAATGTAGGCAACAGTCTGGGGCCCACTGCCAAGCACCAGAGATTGTGGAGTTGATTTACTAAAATTGGAGAGATTGAAAAATTTAGCGCAGCTGAGTACATTAGGCTAGCCAATGAGCGTCGAAGTCCTTCGGCTTGCTCGAAGCTTTGACAAAAAAAAAAAAAAAAAAAAAAAGCCGATTGGTTAACCTAACCTTCTACATAGAGCTGCACCAGATTTTGCACTCTCCAGTTTTAGTAATAGTAAATCAACCTCTGTGTGTTTTTCTACTTAGTTTCATATCCTTTTAACCGCTTGCCGACCAGCCGCCGCAGTTACACTGCGGCAGAATGACACGGGCAGACGAATTGCCGTCATGTTACTTCAGCTCCAAAGGCGGCCACTAGGGGGGCACGCGCGCGTGCCCGCTGCTCACCCCTGGAGCCAATGCGAGTGCACTAGAGAACACATTAACCCCTTCTCTGCCCCCTAGTGGTTAACCCCTTCACTGCCAGTGACATTTTTACAGTAATCAATGCATTTTTATCGCACTGATCGCTGTATTGCCAATGGTCCCAAAAACGTGTCAAAATTGTCCGAGGTGTCCGCCATAATGTCACAGTCACGATAAAAAAGAAAAAAAATTGCACATTGCCGCCATTACTAGTAAAAAAAAAAAAAAATTAATAAAAATGCCATAAAACTATCCCCCATTTTGTAGACGCTATAACTTTTGCACAAACCAATCAACATACGCTTATTGCGATTTTTTTTTCACCAAAAACATGTAGAATACATATCGGCATAAACTGAAGACAAAAATATAAAATAAAAATATGTGGCGCTATTCCATCAATCAGTAACAGTACAAAGTGTGATGAAGTAGGCAGAATATACACCACCTCATGTGGTAATATGCCAAACAAAAGTGACTAATGGCCACGAATTGATGCCACCATACAAGAATAGATCAATAGAAGCGGATGCAATTCTGCGATAAGAAAAATAAAATAAAAAATATAATAAAAGCAATTAAATAGAAAGTGACACAGTGCTAGATGAGATAAACAATCACCCCTCAATAGGTGAAAGAATAACTGCGGATCTGAAAAAAGTTTATATATATTTTTGGGGCATGTTTATTATAGCAAAAAGTAAAAAATAGTGGTTTTTTTTTTCAAAATTGTCGCTCTTTGTTTATAGCGCAGAAAATAAAAACCGAAGAGGTGATCAAATACCACCAAAAGAAAGCTCTATTTGTGGAAAAAAAAAAAAAAAAAAGGACGTCAATTTTGTTTGGGTACAACGTCGCACGACCATGCAATTGTCAGTTAAATCGACGCAGTGCCGAATCACAAAAAGTGCTCTGTTCAGGAAGGGGGTAGAATCTTCCGGGGCTGAAGTGGTTAATGGCAACGTTACTGTGCAAAACAAACTGTTATAAAATTAAACAACAACTAACCATAACAGAAATATGGCAAAAGGCTGTTATTTACAGAAAAACTGTGAAACAGAATATTATATAAAACATAAGATATATTTTTTATTATTATTTTATTTTCAACTTAACTGAGAACTAATTTCCCCAAGTTCTCTCCCTAAGGTGTCAGCGGCTCTATGTGCGATAAAACTATGTAATATGTAGCTGCAGGTTACATACATAGTCATACAGTATACCGCACTGTGCTCCGAGTATGGGCGGAGACTTCCCAGAACACAGACTAGTCTACAGCAGCGGCGCTCATCCAATCACAGCAAGCAATGTAGACTAGTCTGTTTCTGGAAGTCTCCGCCCATACCCGGAACACAGTGCGGTATACTTTATGTAGCCAGCCACAGATACAGAACAGATGTACATTACAGTTTTGCACATCCAGTGGGCTGACAGCTTAGGGAAAGACATAATTTGGCCCAACAACAAACTATGTACAGTAGTTCAAAAGCTGGAGTTCTCTTAAATTGAAAAAGAAGTGCAAAAAAAAAAAATAAATAAACAAAAAAAAAAAAAACTGTAGAAGAAGAACTACAATGAACAACCAATGGCACAACTAGACAATTGGAACATACCATGTTCCAATTGTGTCCAATAGCACAGTCTGAATATACCAATTAATTTACTATGTTCAACATAGTAAATTAATTGGACTGTGCTACTGATTTCTAAATCTATTTTAGTAAAAGTGGCAGATTTCACTTTAAGAACAAAAGTTGTTCAGCTTTCTCACAGGAGAGATAGTTCCTCTTCTCATCAAGAATATGAGATGCTAGACTGAATAGTCTCTTACTCTCTGTACTGGTGCTTGGGGCATATAAATATCTGCGTGCAATCTGTGCAAGCAAAGGAAAACTTTGTTGATGCGCCAGTACTCAAGGGGATTTCTTCAAACATACATATCGAGGGAGTGTGTTCCTCTTTACTTGTATGTGGCCGTTTCTCTGGTATACTTTCCTCTGTGCTACACCTCGAAACTCCTTCCCCAGATGCTTCCACCACCTCCATTTGTGCCTGTATCATTTCCTGTGCACGCTGCTTTTTCTCCACATTAAAAAAATAATGCTCTTTAAAATCAAGGATCTAGAACTGTTGCAGTGCAGTACCAGAGGGTTGGATTTGGTGTCTTGAAACCGGTTAACGGCCTCCAGTAGAGTGGTTTTAGCAGTTCTTTACGCCATGGTCTGTTTCTGCCTCTTTTCCTAGCAGATGCTTCAGTGCAGCAATCAAGGGAATAACTTCAGCAATGGAAGCATTAGCTGAGCTTATTTCTTTTGTTTAGGGCTGCAACTAACGATTATTTTCATAATCGATTAGTTGGCCGATTATTATTTCGATTAATCGGTTAATAACCTTTAAAAAAAAGTCTGGTGTATAATTTAGTGAATATGTAAAGTTTAAAAAAAGGCAAATTTATTCGTAAATATCTCTATGCAGTAGTAAATGTAAATAACCAACTATATGGTTAGGGAGCAAAATCTCTAATCCACTCTGAGAATAACAGACAGAAGAGATATACTGTATATACTATTAGAGGAGAGATAGTATATACAGTATATATCCTCTAACAGTATATTAAAGGGTGAATCTGGTAAATATCATCAGACTCAGAGATCACATTTTTTTTTATTTTCATAAAACAAAACAATATCTTCCTTCAAGAAAAATGTCATTTTAAGAACGTTCGTTCAATTTTCTAATCATTATTGCGGTCAAATCTACATTCATTTTCAACCACAGTGATGGGAAAATTTGGAAATAACAGAAAACTTCTTGGTCAAAGGAATTTTCAGACAGTTTATGTGGTTTTCGTTCAGAAGTTACATTCATTTTAAAAACAGACTTAAAAACAAGTGAAAATTTCATTAAATGAAAAATTCTTTCATTCAGCGAATGTACAAAGATTTTTCGTATGAATATTCTCATCTGAAAATTGATCCATGTGGCCAGCATAAGGCTCAGTACACACCTATCCAAATTTGCAGCGGCTGAAAAAAGCATAGTTACAGTAGCGATTATTTGCTCTTTTTATATTAGAAATTTTAGGTTTTTTTTTAACCCTGTTATGTTACTGGCTGATTAATCGATTATGAAAATAGTGACCGATTAATTTAATAATCGATTAGTTGTCGATTAATCGATTAGTTGTTTCAGCCCTGCTTTTGTTAACTGTTCAAATGGAGACAGAAGAGACAAACTATTTTCAACTAACATCCACTGATGTGCTCTGATGTTGCCGGCAGCTCGTAATCTGCAATGTATGCAGCTAAAACACGCTTTTGTTCGAAAAGACTTTGCAGCATATAGTAGGTGCTGTTCCAATGAGTGGCTACATCTTGCTGCAGTCGTTTCGGTGGCATTCCAAACTGTATCTGCAAAGCTTGTAATCTGGAATAAGCAAGCGGAGAGTGTTTAACCGCTTGGCATCCGCGCTATAGCCGAATGACGGCTACAGCGCGGACCTGAATTCCCGGGAGGCCGTCATATGACGGCCTCCCCTGTGCACGTGCCCTGCGCACGCCCTACAGGGCGCGCGTGGAGCGCGCTGTGATCACCGAGTCACTGAGACTCGGGTGATCACCGATCTGTGTAAGGGGCCGGTCCCGGCCCCTTACCATGTGATCAGCTGTCAGCCAATGACAGCTGATCACATGATCAAAAGAAAAGCTCTATGATCGTTTTTTTTTCTCCTCGCGCTGACAGTGCGAGGAGAAAAAAAAGCCGATCACCGGCTCAGCAGCAAGGGACATCGGTCCTGAAGAGGAGGCGGCAATAATGCCACAATTGTGCCAACAGTACCCACTGACAGTGCAACCTGACATTGGCACATCACAGTGCCCACAGTGCCCACCAGTGCCACGTATCAATGCCCATAAGTGCCACCTATCAATGCCTACAAGTGCCACCTATCAATGCCCACCATTGCCGCCTAACAATGCCCACCAGTGGTGCCAATCAGTGCCACCTAGCAGTGTACAAGATCAGTGCCCATTATTGCCACCAATCAGTGCCCATCACTGCCACCCATCAGTGCCCATCACTGCCACCCATCAGTGCCCATCACTGCCACCCATCAGTGCCCATCACTGCCACCCATCAGTGCCCATTGGTGCCGCCTCATCAGCGTACATCAATGAAGGAGAAAAATTACCCTTATAAAAAATTTTATAACAAAATATAAAAAAAAATAATTTTTTTTTAAAAAAATTCGGTCTTTTTAAATTTTTTTAACAAAAAATAAAAACCGCAGGAGGTGATCAAATGCCACCAAAAGAAAGCTCTATTTGTAGGAAAAAAATGATAAAAATTTAATTTGGGTACAGTGTTGCATGACCGCGCAATTGTCATTCAAAGTGCGTCAGCACTGAAAGCTGAAAATTGGTCTGGATAGGAGGGGGGTTTAAGTGCCCGGTAAGCAAGTGGTTAAAGTGACCCACAATTTTTCTTCCTTTTGTTACGATATCAGATATGGTTCGCCAACTCAGCAATCCCTCATTCACAGCCAATTGCAGCGTGTGTGCCATACACGGTATGCTTTTAATCTTACTGTCCTCCATTGCCTTTGCCATGTTCCGCGCATTATCTCAGACAATCAAATGTACTTCTCAATGTGTCAAGCATGGTTTTTAAAGCGTCAGATATTGCTGCTGCAGTATGTGATCCAAAAAACTCACGTGCGTTAAGTAGGAGGTTTTGCAATTGAAATTTGGCAAATATTCACTGCGCTGTCAGGCTAAGCATGCTCGTTGGACCGACGTCTGAACTCCAAATGTCGGTAGTAAAACTGATTGCTATGATGACGGTAGTCATGAGCTCATGAACGTGTTTTCTAACACTGCAAAACAATTCAAGTAAACAGGTATCTGCAAAGTAGCCTCTGCTTGGTAGTGTGTAACGCAGCTCAATTTGTTGCATGAGCCTACGGAATCCAATGTCCTCCACAACAGAGAATTGCTGGTCGTCTAGTGCAATAAATTCCATAATTTTATCTGTAATGTCGCGAGCTTTGGGACGGTCACTTGTAAATTTTTTTACCTTTTAAAGACTGTGGCCACAGATGGTGTTGAGCCCTGAGGTACCTTTTGGAAGCAGTATTGTTTTCTTGTATTCTGTATGCTGAACTGAATGACATGTTTTCAGGTGGTGTATCAAACCTGTTGAAAAATGCCTTGGCACTGTACCCCTTCTTGAAATTTCTGCTGAGCAAAGACTGCAGATTGCAAATTTGGGGTCTATCAGAATCTTTAAAATATTTCCACACTTTTGCTGGTAGCATCCACCTTTGCTTTTTTTTTTTTGTTTTGTTTTTTTTTTTTTTTTTTTTAACAGTGCAACTCTCTGGTCATGCACTGCAGTACATCTGACTAGTACCAAAGAATATATTGAAATTATTGATTTGATTTTGATTGCATGTTTTTTTTTGAGATATATAATATTCAGTAGTATATTGTTGCATAGTGCATACTGTCATGTTTAAAAAAATTCATGCGCTTGTCAGTGTAGTATAACATACTAACTGAATGCTATCTAAAATTGACGGCGCTATATAATTACCTTAAAAATAATAATAATTATTATTACCTGGCCTGTTAGTTTAGTAGAAGAACTAGTAGAACTATAATACTACAAGTACATACAACTGAATATCTCTATTTGAATAGCAAAGTTTGTATTATATATAGTACTAGATGGATTGTTTGTCAGTAGTTAAAGAGAATGCTCACCGGCGAATAGGAGGGACAGTGCCCGCTCTCCAATGCAGCCCTGTATGCAGCCGTCTCCCGAGTCACAACTGCGTCTCAAGTCTCAACTACGAGGAACGTCCGTGGGGAAAGTGCTCCCAACTCCAGCGTCTCCACCGCAGGGAACATGCTCACGAGTCCAGCGTCTTAACCACGAGGAACGTGCGCAACGTCACACGTTAGTGCGCGCACCGCTACTGTGCAATTTTTGGCGCCATTATTGGCAATTTTTTTTCCTTTCGGCAATGTGCCAAAAACACCATTTTCAGCCGATATGTTTCGGCAGCCGAAATTTTCGGTGCATCCCTAGTATATAAGAATTCTTGCTGTTCATGCATTTACGTATGCAGTAAAATGCAAAAAAATATCTATAAAGTTTAATGTAAATGAACACATATTTATACATGCGTTTATAGAATAAGCATTTATGCACACATTTGCTCATGCATAGGTCTTTATGCTAGTAAGCCAGCATCTGTTTATTCAACATTTACGCAAAACTTGCGTCTATGCATCACGTGTCCATGTATGTGTGTATAAAATAAAAATATACAAATATATTATACACACACACACAATATATATATATATATATATATATATATATATATATATATATATATATATATACATACACATACATACATACACATACATATATATATATATATATATACATATACACACACATATACATACATACACACACAAAAATGTGTCTCTTGTAGACATGCAAACACGAGTCTATGAAACATGTGTCATAGAGCTGCACGATTCTGGCCAAAATGAGAATCACAATTTTTTTGCTTAGAATAAAAAGATCACAATTCTCGCGACTTAAAATCTTTCACATTATAGAAAAAAAAAAATTGAGCTAACTTTAGTTTTTTTTTTTTAATTCATTAAAGTAATTTTTTTCCCAAAAAAAACTGCATTTGAAAGACCGCTGCGCAAATACAGCGTGACATAAAATATTGCAACCACCATTTAATTCTTTAGGGTATCTACTAAAAGAATATATTTAATGTTTGGGGGTTCTAAGTAATTTACTAGCAAAAAAAAAAAAAAAAAATGATTTTAACTTGAAACCAACAAATGTCAGAAAACGGATTAGTGTTATAGGCCTCATTCACACGAGGCGGACTCTGCTTCCACGGAGCCCGCCTTGGTCCGCCAGCTCAGCGGGAGATCTCTCCGTTGATCTCCGCTGAGCCGGCGCATGACAGGTCCCTCTCTGCTCACTGAGCAGGGAGGGGCTTGTCAGGCGCCGCTGCTGCTTATGGAGGGATCGGATGAAAACGGACAGCATGTCCGATTTCATCAGATCTCATCCGTTCAGCCAGCGACGGATCCGGACGTAGGGCCATCCGTCTGCTTTTTGCGGATCGGACCGGGTCGGATGTCAGCGGACATGTCTCCGCTGACATCCGTCACACATGAAGTCTATTCTATTGACAAATTGTTACTATGTTTATACATAAGATAAGATTCCCTGCTAAACAATGTTGTGATTCTTGGCAGACTGCCTGTTTTTTTTTTCTTCCTTTCTTTTGACTCTGTGGCTTCAGAAGAGCAGAGAGAATTCTTTGCATATTAAGAATCGTGAAACGCTTTTGTCAAGATCGCAATGTGGAAAAAAATTGCGAGAACGATTCTTGACTATTAAATCGTGCAGCTCTGTGTCATGCGCCACATGCAGACACGAGCCCATGCGACATGCGTCACATGCCTTACGCAGACCCGAGCCTATGCAACATGTGTCATGTGCCTTATGTAGACACAAGTCTATGCGACATGTGTCATGTACTTATGCATACATGAGCCTATGCAACATGTGTCATGTGCCTTATGTAGACACAAGTCTATGCGACATTTGTCATGTACTTATGCATACATGATCCTACGCAACATGTGTCATGTGCCTTACGCAGAAACGAGTCTATGCGACATGTGTCATTTGTCTTATGCAGACATGAGTTGAGTCTATGCGACCCGAGAGTCTATGCGCCTTATGCAGACATGTTTTTAGCAACCATGTGCTTTTAGCAAACATAAGCCTTCAACAAACATAAGTTTTTAGCAACATAAGCCCTTTTAGCCAACATAAGCCCTTTTAGCCAACATAAGCCCTTTTAGCCAACATAAGCCCTTTTAGCCAACATAAGCCCTTTTAGCAAACATAAGCCCTTTTAGCAAACATAAGCCCTTTTAGCAAACATAAGCCCTTTTAGCAAACTTAGCAAGCATGAGCTCTCGGCAAGCATCTGGCAAGCATACGCGTCGGGACCCTTCGGGGAAAGAATGCGCTATATTAAGATTCAACTCAAGCATAAAAACTTTTAAAAACTGTTAAAAACTTTTAACAAACATAAGCTTTTAGCCCAGTCTGTAAGTATGCACCTGTTCAACTGCACCAGGCCCCATACTAGTTTTGTGTCAAATGCACATTATTCTGGAGACACACCACTTTAAAGTGCACTGCTAGGGGTGTATCAACTTACTGCTTAATCTGGGGGGCCTGTACAACTAAGTATGCAGCATATAATCATGACTTGTCTGACTCCCATAGTAAGTACTCACACTTCACTAGTGTCCATGGGCTACCGTTATGTCTCAAGAGGCCCAGCTGAATCTGCCAAGCACATGGCCAAAATGGCCACCCTTCCACTTCCTGCCTATATAGAAATAGGCACCTGCGCCCTCTAGTGGCTAGAGGAGAAACGGCAGCCCATACTCCTAAGAAGTACACAGAGCATGTTATAAACAGCACACTGCCCCTAGGGGCTACTGAGAGAACACCAGACAGTCAGATCTTTTTATAAAAGAAAACTGCAAACAAATGCAGACTTACCATTCCTGCTGCAGGACTGAGCATAACAGGAGTCCAATCACGGCGAGCTTTGTCATAAACACCTTCAGGGACTGGGTTAATGGGGGGTCCACTCCCCCTGTATAGTAGGAAAGCACCTTGGTCCGAACAAACACTGCACAGGGCTCCATCACACAGTGTCCAGCGCCATAAGGCTGCATTACAGGCTAAACCTCAAGGAATCTTCTCTCCTTCCAATGAGGCTCAGGTACCATCAATTTTGGCTGACAGCTCTTTCAAATGGATCTGAATGAAGTCCATGATTCTAAATAGAACCGTCCAGACCTTCAAGTATGCTCCCAGAGCACATGTATCACATCAGTGACCACCACCTTACAGACACTGGCAAAAAAACTTTAGTGCTTCCTGTGTAGGAGGGGGTTATATAGGGGCAGACTTCCTGTTTGATTGTTCTGATTGATCTACCAGTGTCCATTCACCTATAGGTGGCGTATAACCCAAGTAGTTATTAGAATAACCGGCTCTGTGTCCTGTGATGTATGATAAAGAAAATAATATTTTCTTATAATTCTATTCTACTATGAAAAACGCAGATTAAGACCATGGTTTTTCAAATTCACTAAAAGTTGTACTTCCCCCTTCCATATCAACAAGAGATAGTCAATATACTGTATCGTCTGTAACATCATAGGTTGTGCCACAGATGTGCTGTTTGCAGAAGACACTAAAATAGTAGAAAGATTAAAATAAAGAGGATAAACAAATTGGTCTATTCAACATGGTGAAAATATAGCCTGTAATAGATCCAGAAGTGGCCTTTTGAGAAAAGAAAAGATCTAATTCTAAGACAGCTTGTTGTGGAAATTTTTATTAATGTATGTTGTCAGATGTCCCCCAGTGTCAGTTTTGCTGTAATACGCTCATGTGAGCGTATTCGCACATACAGACGTTGGTGGAAGACCATTGGCTGCGGAAACCTTCCCGTGGACACGGCAGATCTGTTTGCTCTTTTAAGGATGTTTGTTTATGCTTCACCAAGGGACTGGCCACTCCATGGCGATCGCATCTAAACTCCTAAGTAAGCAGATCTGATAGAGTATGGCTCGCGTCATTGGTAGCTGTGGGAATGTGCACATGATCGTGTTCAGAGCCATGTTAGCAGTGTTCAAATTGTGAGTCCTTTGTGTCTCATAAAATGCTTGCCACATGGCTCTGCACACAACCATCTGCACATGTCACTACTGTATTTCTCTTTGAATATATACATGTGTGTGTGATTGGTTCTTTTGAAAGAATACAAGTGTCTGATTGGCTGATTCTGAAGCCACCACCTTCCTTTGTTTATTCATGTTGACAGTATAAATAAAAGGAGTAAAGCATTCAATGGAGGATTCTGCTAAGCTTAAGGCAATACCAACATCTGTGTCTGTGTTACTTGGAGAAATACAAGCGCGCTTTCCTGGGGTGGGGCTGGGGGGCCAGTCAGTTTTAAAAACATGAGGGTTTACAACCCCTTTAACAACCGATGATTTGTCAGCTGTCAGTGGGTTTCCCCACTGACAGCTGAATGTAAACAAAAAAATGTTGGCAATGAAAAAAAAAAAAAAATTAAATAACATAGGGTCCTCATGGGGGCCCTTTGGGTCTGGTATGGATTTTAAGGGGAACCCCATGCACAAACGAAAATTTAAAATTTTTTTTTTTTAAAAAAGACAGAACACGCGCGAGCCCCCCGCCCCTCGAACCATACAAGGCCACATGCCCTCAACATGGCAGGGGGCTTTGGGGCATGGAGGCAGTTTGATAATTCCTTTTTTTGAAAGAATAATACAGTTCCCCCATGTAGATCCATCGCCAATCATACACAACGCCTGCTGCCGCCACCGATTTGGAAAAAAAAAAAAAAAAGTTGGCTCCACCGTCTGACAGTTCCCAAATAACTAAGGAGCCCCATATCACCAGATGACCCCGCCCCTTGTGATGTCATCGACCATGGAATGCCCGTAGACCACCACAAGACGTCAGGGTTGTGGGAGAAGAGGCACTCTGTCCCCATCAACATGGGGACAAGGTGCTTTGGGTGGGGGTGGGGGGGAGCCCCCATGCCCCAAACCCCCCCATGTTGAGGGCATGTGGCCTGGCATAGTTTAGGAAGGGGGGTCATTTCTCACACACACACACACACACACACACACACACTTTCCTGACCTGGTGGGCTGCATCCTCAGATAAGGGTCTGGTATGGATTTTGAGGAACCCCATGTCAAAATAAAATGTAAAAAAACCCTGGTGTTCCCCTTAACCCTACCAGACATGAAGTGCCTGGTATGGATGGGGGGGGGGGGGGGGGGGGGGGCATGCCTTTTTTTTTAGTTTTTTTTTCTATTGCCAGCATTTTCGCACAAGTCGCATGGAGATCATGCAAGTGCGGTTTTCTTTTTAATCATTTTTATCAAGTTGTAAAGTCAAACAAACATACAGACTGTGATTTCAAAGTACATAGATAAATCCAGTTGGTGGTGAATGCAGATGAATAATAGCGCAACATCTCTAGTTTAAAAACCATCTTCCACAAATCAAAAATAAATCTCACACCATCATGTAAGTAAGTAACAACAGCCTGGAATAAATAAAGGAGTAAGCAAAATTACACAGGAAACACATTCAAAATTCACAACAACAAATATGTACTTATCCTCATTGGTGCTTTGAAGTTTTAGATATACACTCACTGCAAACTGTACTTAAAGTGGAGTTCCCACTTAAAAAAAAATTTAAAAAGTCAGCAGCTACAAATACTGCAGCTGTTGACTTTTAATAATCGGACACTTACCTGTCCTAGGGTCAAGCGATGCGGGGGGATCGAAGCCCCGCTCGTCCCCCCCTCCGCTCGGCGGCGCCGGCATTTTAACTGTGGGGGCCAGGCTGTGGCTTCACACCCACTGCGCATGTGCGAGCCGCTCGCCGTCACTGGCCACGTGTCCCAGATGATTGACAAGAGGGAAAGGGGAGAGGCAATCTCCCTTCCTGCGCAGAGGGAAGTGACGTCAGGAGCCCAGGCGCCGAAGGAGGCAGACTACGAGGGACCCCCTAGCAACAGGCATTTAGAGGCGAGTAAAAAAAAATTTTCTCCAAATGTTTTTTTTTTTTTTTTTTTTAAGCACATTAATATTTTTTTTTTTTTTTTTTGGGGGGGGGGGGGTGGAACTCCACTTTAAGGCTATATAGGAGGCAGATTCTGGGAGTTTGCTGAGCGTTAGTCAGGGTTCCCATTCTAACCTAAATTGCTCACTACTACCGTTAACCACTGCAAAGAAGTATGCATAAGAGCACTGAAAGTGCACTCAAACTTCGAATGCCGTAGGAGCAAGGTCTTTTTTCCACTTAGAGATTTTAGAGATGGTAGGTCAGTCAGCTATCAAGATATGCACAACTATCTTGTGGAATTGTGTAGGGAAGCAATTCATTTTGAGTCCTAATAGGGCTAAAGATAGGGTGGGTTAAGTTAAGATGCCTGAGATGGACGGGATTAGAGAGAGTACGGAGTTCCAAAGGTGAAAAATTGATTTGCAAAACCATAATATACAGTATGCAAGAGAGTGCCCTGTTCACCACAATTCCTCCAGCAATCTGAAGTATGAGGATATATAAGAGAGCCTATAAAAAGGGTATGATACCACCTATGTGTAATTTTTAAAACATTTTCCCAATGAGACACACAGTGGGTTACTTTATAAAATGTGAGTAAAGGCCCGATTGCATTCCTGTTCTGTAAAGTTCTGGTCCAATTCGCTTTTCCATTTAGACCTTGAATTGGATTTCACTATGTGGCCACGCAGTTGTAAATGTGCATAAAACCAATAAATCCTTCCTGTCTTATCTGGAAGCTTATTATAATAGCCCACACATTCTTTTTTTTTTTTTAAATCAGATAATTTTTATTGTGAACTGATAGGGTAAATGGAATAGCTATTTATTTAGCAAACATTTAGTTGTGATTATCAAAACATGTATTCTGATTAAGCAGATATACTTGATATAACTATGTTAGAAATCATATGATATAACAGCTGTTTTGGTTGTGGTCAAATGCCATTCACACCTTCAGCTGTGAAAAGGTTTATCTCTGGCTTTCCCACAGAACTTGGTTAAGTGACGTGTATATGCTAAATAACCATCTGTTTATCAATGTAAATAACCAACAGATTGATTAGGACTTCAAAAGAGACTCATTCAAGGAACCCCCCACCCCTGTAGAAAGTATAAATTGTACTGATGCTCTCTGGCATTACAGAGCAATTATGTCACCGTGTACTGTATACGTTTGCTCCCCTGCCTATGGCTAAAACTATAGGCTTGAATATTAAATACATCTTTTTGAATGTGGTTCAGCAGTCAAAATGTTATTGGAAACTCCTAAGTTCTGGGATTTCTCCCATCATGAACAAAACACAAAAAACAAACAAACAAAAAAAAAAACACCTTTTCATTTCTCTACAAAAAACAATTCCTATACCTGTGAGGACACATAGGTATTACTGTTATCTGACCAGCCGGCCATAAATAGCATACGTTTGGTACAGTAACAATTGCAACAGTGCATTCAGAAATACAAAGATATTTGCAGAACGAGGTAACTGAGGAATTTGTTTTTTGGTCTTGTTACATGTCATGTGTGTCCTTATTTCCCTTTCCACTCCCGGTGTTTCCCAAGGCCACCAAGTGTGACAGGAGCACCATCATCCTCTAACCAGCAGGGTGTGGTGTACAGTGATTCTGTATATTAACCTTTGAGTAAAATTATACACAAAGTTTAATCTCTGCAGAACCTGACATTATCATAAAATGCTTCCCATTGGAGCAGTACATGGAGTGCCCCTGCCTCCCCCTCCCCCGTCCCTTACAAGTTTATCTTGGCAGAAGGTTCTAAAGTGAGGTGAGTGCTGGTGCTGTCTTGCCCCCTAGAATCTCCAGTTGTAATGGAGCTAAACCAGGGGTGTTCAATCAGGGATCCCATATGTTCTCAAATTTTCTCGGGCTACCTCGATGTTTGTATGTTAGTTATTCCCTAATGAGAGTGTCGTTTATGGAGGCAGTCCATTCTGTGTGTGTGGGAGTTGCCGTAGATAGCTATTTTCTAGCTATGGAGTTTCCTAGCTAGGAATAGTACCCTAAGAATGGCAGTATATGAGTCAGGTGTATATTGTTCATCATCTAGCCATCCCAGCAGGCAAAGTTTAGGGTCAGCTATAAGTTTAAAGGTTTCATATGCTATTGATCGTGTTTATCACTGTGGCCCAATATCTTTGTAGTTTCGGGCATTTCCATAGCATATGGACAAGTATACCACTGTCTATAAGGCAGCGAGGGCAGAGTGCATCATCCCTTCTATGCCATTTGTGTAATTTCTCAGGTGTGCGGTGGATAATGAACAACTGGGTACGTTTTTGAGAGGAGGATAGTGAAACCTTAAGTACATTATCTAGTATGGATTTCCATTCCTCATCTGAAATACGTCCTATGTCCTCTCCCCAACCAGACAAAGACAAAGAAAAGAGTTATATATAGAGAAAATGTGTCACTTCTGAGATGACAAGATTAGTTGTGCGAGTACCGTGGGCCTAGTTAGTTCCCAGGTGGAAATCGTGGCTTGTGCCGCCATAGCATGCCCAAGTTGTAGGTACTGGAAGAATGAAGTATTTGGCAAGTTAAATTCCTTGCGCAGTGATTGGAAGTCTCGAAGCACGCCCCTGCAATATAATTGCAGGATATAATTTACTCCTCTTCTAGACCAGCTTGAGAAGCCCTGCAGTTTGTTTAATTCTGGGTAGTTTTGGTTATTCCAGATACGTGACCAGTTAGTGTAGCCTGTATATTGCAGATGTTGTTTAGTTTTATTCCATATTTTATCTAGTAGTAATGTGGGGTATGGGGTCAATGCCCCTAGCTCACCTGTCTCAATGCACTCCACGAGGCCATTGCCAGACAACTGCATGCGTACAATGTTCTGAGTAGGATCAGAGGCCTCAGGGTCCAGCCAGCCCATTAGGTGTTGCAGCTGAGCCGCCATAAAGTAGTAAAATGGGTTAGGGACTGCCAGGCCACCCGAGTCCTTCGCTTCCTTTAAGGTTTCCAATTTAATTTTTGGAACCTTCTTCCTCCATATCAATGTGTGAAAGATGGTATTACATTTTTTAAACACATGGATAGGGATCCAGAGAGGGGCATTGTGTAGTGCATATAATAGCTGCATTTTTATTAGGTTGCAGCGGCTGAGTACAGAAAGCGGCAACTTAATCCAGCTAATTGTTTTTTTCTGAAATTGTTTAAACAGTGGGTCTATGTTAAGCTTAATATACTGGTCTAAATTAGGGTATATAACTATACCCATATATTTAAACTTATCCACCACTTTAATCTGTTCAGCTACTCGGGGTAGGGGCCCCGCAATTGGATCTAAATGCATTAGTGTGGATTTGTCACAGTTTATTTTGAACCCAGAAAAGGTCCCGAATGTGTGGATTAAGTTCATAAGTTTTATCAGGGAAGTAGACGTGTCTCCTAGAAAGAGGGGTGCATCGTCGGCATAAAGTGCCAATCTATTTTCGAACTCACCCCGCTTAAATCCAGTTATTTCTGAGCTCCCCCTTATGGCAGCAGCCAGGGGTTCTATGGCCAGGGCAAATAGTGATGGGGACAGGGGGCAGCCTTGCCTAGTACCCTTGAGCAGATCAAAGGATGAGGATAAGGTGTTATTCTAATGCATGCTTTGGGCGCCTTGTATAATAATTTGATCAATTAAATGATGGTGTCTCCCAGTTCAAGCTTTTCTAGCACTCGCCATAGGTATTCCCACTCAACGCTATCAAACGCCTTAGCGGCATCTAGCGAGAGGATAGCTCTTTGTCCCTGGTTATCAGTGGGTATTTGCATATTGAGATATAGGTGGCGGAGATTATGTGCCGTAGACCTGTTTGGTTTGAAGCCGGATTGGTCTAGGTGCACTAGTTTAGACACCACCTTTGAGAGTCTCATGGCAATAATTTTTGTAAGGAGTTTTAAATCTGTATTCAGCAGGGAGATGGGCCTATAGGATTCGGGTTTACCAGGCTCTTTCCCTGGCTTTAAAAGGACCACCACCGCCTCATACATAGATCTCGGCAAAGAATCTAAGGAAAACGCTGCTGTAAGTGTATGAAGCAACTCCAGTAGGAGTATTCCTCCAAATTTTTTGTACATTTCAATTGGCAGGCCATCATTGCCTGGGGCCTTCGAGTTTGGGAATGTGGCTAGTGCAAGTTGCATTCCTCAAGGGTGAGGGGTGCGATTAAAAGTTTTCTACCTGCCTCTTGCAGCTCAGGAAGAGTGATAGAGTCCAGGAAATGTATCAACTCATCTGCAGGGTAAGAAACCTTAGGGGAGTATAAATCCTGGAAGGAGCAAAACTCCTTCAGGATGTATCGGTAACCATCTGTGTTGGTGATGTGGTTATACTATGTATCACTGAAGGAGGTTGTTGGGACCTGGCTATCATGGCCAACATGTGGCCAGTTTTCTCACCCTCTTCAAAATAGGTTTGAGAGGTAAAAAATCGTTTCTCAGCTTGCTGTTGATGTATAGTGCAGTAGAGTTTCTGTGCTTCCATCTATTGCCATTCGTGTTCAGGCGTGGGGGATCGCAGAAACATTTCCTCTGCTTTCCCCACCGCCTGACTGGCATCCCTGGCCCACTGTCTGCTCCTGTTCCTAAATCGTATTAATTTCTTTAATACACATCCCTCTAATAAAGGCTTTCAGGGTGTAACACACTACACCGGGTGCAGCTGAAGGTTTATTGACCTCCAGAAAGTAGTTAATGTGCACTTGCATATTGTCCGTGAACAGCTGGATACAAAATGGGTTCCATTTCCAGTGCACAGGCAGGTGTGCTTTATGGAAATTTAGACTAAGCTGCACTGGGGAGTGGTCAGAAAGGCCCCTGGCCAAATACCGCTATGACCCTGTAGTAAAGTCAGTCAAGTCATTCCCCAGTGCAAAGTCTATGCGCGATAGCGTAGAGTGTGTCATTGAATGGCAGGAAAACTTCACCTGTATGGGGGAATTTACATCTCCAAAGATCTAGCAGCCCAAGTTCAATTATAAATTTAGCTAAGGGGGTACGTGGCCTGGGGCCCTGGGGTGAATATTTTTTATGCACATCAAGGGAGATGTCCAGTGCGCTGTTGAAGTCGCCTAGGACATACACCGGGATCTGAGGGTGTTTGGCTAAAAACCTAGATTGTGATACATTGTAATACCGTTAGTGTAAAGGGCGGAGGCACATATATATTAGCAATAACACAAGCTTGAGATTCCCACACACCCATCAGAAAAACAAATCTGCCTTCAGAGTCTATGTGTGCATCATGCTTAGTAAATGCAGTAGTTCTGGAAAATAGTATACTGACCCCTCTGGAATATCTGGTATGCACAGAGTGGTATTGTATAGGGTATTTAGACATACGTCGTAAGTGGGTAGTGTCACTAGTGAGGTGGGATTCCTGTAAACAAATGACAGCGGGATCCTGTTGTGAGAGGAAGGTGAATATGGCAGTCCTCTTTGTAGGGTCATGTAAGCCCCTGACATTCCAGGAGAGGATTAGGTCTATCCGCTTACCCATTGAAGGGAGGGGGGTTAATGATAGGATTCCAAACCATTTAGGGTCCAGTCCATGAAAAGGGGACCAGGGTACCCGGATCCAAGGGTTACCTGAGCAAGCAAGAAGCTGAAGGCACTCCATACACGTAGTCACAATCAATCCAATCCGTGATATAGAGATGTGAAGCAGAGTTATATAGAAAAAGGTACCTGCAGAGACATATCTCTCAGCCCAGGTTGGGCAGGCTAACAAAAACATAAAAAAGGGAATAAAAATAGTCTGTCAATAACAACAACAGGCATAGTAAACACAAACTTAGGCAGTCCCAACAGAAACCTACCGTGGGTGCCCCGCAGGGCTATTTGAGGGGTAATAACGAGGGCTAGGACCCCGTGTCTTTAAAGTCAAAGCCAAGGGTTGCTGGTAGGAGATGAGGGGTAACAAAAAAAAGTCATTTGTGTCTCTCCGTGAGCTCCTTCTCTAGCAAGGTGAGCGATAGGAGGTAAGGTATGCAGGTCATGCAGGTTTTTTTGTCTGGTGCATGTCCCCAAGCAGCTCCCCGCAACTGCCTCTTATGGCGATCAAGCCTGTTAGCAGCCATGTTCGGGTTTTCAAAAAAAGTGCACTGATCCGTCAGCCACTACGCGTAGTTTGGCAGGGTATAACATGGAGTAAATTATTGGGATTGCACGCATTCTCTTTTTTACGTCTGTAAATTTCGCCCTCTGCTTTTGGACAGCAGCCGAGAAATCTGGATATATGGATACTTTGGAGCCTTGTATTTCCATGTCAGCTTTCTGTCTAGCCAGACAGATAATAATGTCTTTGTCCTTATAATGCAAGAGCTTCAATAAGAATGGTCTGTCATTGCCCCCTGGTGGTGGTGGACGGGAAGGCACCTTATGGGCTCTTTCTACTGAGAAAAATGGAGTGAGGTTATTCTTTCCAAATGTGTCTGCTAGCCATGTTTCAATAAAATCAGCAGGATGCTTTCCTCCAGATTTTTCAGGCATACCGACAGTGCACATATTAGATCTTCTCAGCCTGTTCTCCATGTCCTCAACTCTAGCTGCTGTTTCGTCAGTTTTAGCTGATGTTATGTGCACTTGAGTGAGAGGGGGTAATTCATCCTCAATGGAGCTCACCCGTCCCTCCAAAGCAGTGGCCCTTTCTCTGATTTTCTGCATGTCCTGTCTAATATACAGTAAGCCTTCCTTCATGCTCTTAGCTGATAGTTCAGTGAGAAAGGAACCATAACTGTGACAAAGTCCTGCAGCGAGGGCTCATTATGTTCAGTGTCAGAGGGGCCAGCTATGTCAGAAGCAGGGAGAGGGGAGGATGGAGTACTCACTGCGGTCCCCAAGGCTGTGGGCGCCATTTTCTCTGCCACATGGTGTGTTAATTTTGGCGGCTTCACATGGGGCACAGTTTTTGTAGAATTAGCAGTGCAGGATGAGTGTAGCTGCTGCCCGGTCTTTGGACTGTAAGGATCATGTGCGTACTGGCCCAGTTTGGCCGCCGCCGAGGCATAGGGGCATAGGACTCCTTCCCTGCACGCTGCTGGATCGGGGATCCGCCATTTTGGGCCGTTCTGTTGGCGGGGAAGCTCTCTTTCCTCCTGTTCATCCCTGCTTTGGCTGTGTTGCGACCGGGCGTCACTGCAGGGGTGGCTCCACACCGGGAGCGAAGTGTCCGGTCTATTGCGGCAGTATTTCGGGCTCACAACAGGATTTTGTGGGTCAGGATGCCGGAGCTAGTGCGAGACACGTCCTCTCACATGAACGTCCACAAGCCACGCCTCAGCCCACACATTCTTACCTCTATTGATGTGGTCCAAGGTATGCAGCCTAAGCTGGTGATTGATTTGGAGAACTTTAAACGCCTCTTTAGTCCTCTAAATCCTCTAAAGGTATTATATACTTGTGAAGTCCAAGAATTAACCAAGAAGCATGGGATCAAAAAGTCTAAAACCTGTAAAAGGCAAATTATGTATTGGGAAATGTGTATCTTGTATTTTCATTACATGTAGCCAGGCATCTAATGTGGCAGAAATAAATAGGATGTGCTGGGATCCGCAATGGTTGAGTTAAGGTTGCTGTCATGAGTGGAGCGGAGAGATCCTTGCCGCAAATCACTGCCTCTTCTACTAACTATGATTTCTTGGGGGTAGGGGTTATCCAAGATTTTAACTGGTCTAGCAAGACCACCCTGTGATAATCCTGAAGCACTGGCAAGCCCACACCCCTTTATATTTACGGGTAGTGAGAATGACCATTCCAAACATATTGTTGGAGGGCACTATTAGGGTTTAAGAAAAAGGTTGTCGGAAGAGATACACAGTTTTAAAAAAATACAATATTTTGGGTAGGAGAAGCATTTTAAAGGCCGCAATACGTCCCAAACAGGACAGTTCACATTTAGCTAAATTTATTAGCTCTGACTTAATGGATTTCAATGAAGTGACATAATTAGTTTCATACAGACGGTCCGTCGGGGTCGCTAAAGAAAAAACCCTATACTGTATAGTATTTGAGTCCCATGAACAAGGGAATATAGATTTTAGCTTGGATAATAGTTGTTTGTTAATGAGTAGTAATAGTGTGACATTTAGAGATGTTTACTTTATAGTAAGACACCTCTCCAAAGGTCCAGATCACCTCATTAACTTTTATTAAAGAGGAGTCCGCATTTGTTAGACTAAGGATTACATTGGCAAAAAGTCAGATTTTGTAATGCTGTTCCAGTATCTTATTGCCCGAAATGTCAGAGGACATTTGTATAGTTTCTCCAAACAGTTCCATCACCAAGTAAAAAATGTTGGGGGATAGTGGGCATTCTTGGCGTGTACCATTGATAATATTGAAAGCATCAAATAAGATTGAAGAGCTGAAAACCCACACCAACGGGTTCGTGTAAAGTGCCATAATAGCTGACAAAATATACCCGTGAAGTCCAAATGTATTAGTTTGTTACCCCAACACTTCATATTCCTGATATGTGCCTGCTGTACCATGTACTTGTATGAGAAAGTATCCTGTTCTCTTTAAATTGCTTTTCTTTGTGTGAAATACCTGTTTTTTTCCGGTCAGGCCTTCTGCTTTCCTATTAAAAACTGACCACATCGGGGGGCGTGGCCTGGATCGGCATGGTGTAGGAAGCACAGAACGGGAGCTCCACTTGCCCGATATCCGAATCTGCATATCCTGGGACTAATCACTGAAAATACTCACCCTCCCTCGGATACCTTGACTCCTCTGCCCACGGGGATCATGTCGCCGCCAAAACAAAAAGCTGACTCGGTCACAAAACTGGCCAAATACAAGCATGTAGAGATAAGGAGGCTGGGGTGGAAAATGGCGCTGGCTCCTCTTCCCCTTCTGAAGCAGCTGCAGAAGACACAGCGCGAGTCCTCGAGGACATCTCCGATTGTAAAAGTACCCTGACCAGCAAGACAGAGGAGGTGAAAATAGATGTCTCCCTGATACGCCAGGATCTGCAGAAACTCAGATCGGGTCACGGAGACAGAGGCCCGCATCAGCCATGTGGAGGATGAGTTACCCCCATTGCAGGTTCACACTGAGTGTTTACAACACCAATTGAATATGGTGTTAGCCAAACAAGACGATATGGAAATTTGCGGGTCTACCCGAGGGATCGGAAGGCCCCGACCCCCCTTCATTTATGGAGAATCTTTTGGTTGGCACCTTTGGCAGAAATTAGTTCTCTACATCTTTTGTGATTGAATGAGCACACAGGCTGGCTGCTAAACCTCCACCACCAGGTGCACCACCGCGCACGTTAATTGCTAAAATGCTTAATTTCCAGGACCGGGACACTGTTTTGAGCCTTACCAGGTTGAAAGGCAACATCTCCTTCAAGATCAGTGAGATCAAAGTGTTCCCGGATTTCTCGGCGGAGGTTCAATAGAAAAGAGCTCACTTCATGGAAGCCAAACGCCAGCTAAGGATTTACCATTATTCGTATGCAATGCTGTTTCCGGCCAGATTACGCGTCGTCGGGGAAGATAGGGTGCACTTCTTTGATACACCGGAGGCTGTCCTATCCTGGTTGGAGAGTAAGGCAGCACCGAGTAGGGAGCCTGCCTAACACCCTAGAGCCTGATCGCCTGGCTCATATCAGGGGACCTGAGAGGAAGTGACCCCAAGTTTTGCAAGGAACTTGAACTCTTTTTCTTTGAAGGTACTGTGTCTTTCTCCCTTCTCCCCCCCCATATTTTGCTCCTTTCCTGGCTCCTCATTCTCTTACTGCAAAACTCACGATGCGGTTTCAGTGTCCCCTGCTTTCCTTCCCCCCTTTGACATACATGTGATCTCTGTGAGCAGACACAAGTTTTAGCCCCACACTCCAATTTCTTGCGGCAAGCCAATGCCCGTCATGACACTTGGCACAAGGACTCAGAAACTTGCATCCTTTCTCATCCCCCGTATATGTTATCCTGGAGATCCCAAACCAGGAGTCTCGCTCCTGCTGCTGGTGCTCGCTCTGCAGCGAAAAATCGCCCCACTAGTTGCGGGAATCCCTACGGCTCCCGCATATCTATTATTTGAATGCAATGTTTGCCATAAGGCACAAGTATGGTTTCCCTGGCTTGTCCGGTCTCAGCAAACTGCATTTGATTTAAATTTGGTGCATTGCCTACCCGGACATGCTAGCGTATTGGTTTTTATAAGGTTTTGTTGTTGGTTTAATATTCAGTTTATATACTGTATGCAAAAGAATATTAGATACTGGTGTTTCATTGAATTTATAGTGGTCTTACACTGTAATGGGGTTCTATATGTTACCAGACAGTCAGAGATGTACTGGATTGTATTGAAATGTTCTTGCAAACTCACCCCATGTTTTGGGGACAATGCCACGCCCCCCCCCCCCCCCGATTTTGGGTTGGCCCGGGGCACCGAGATGGAGACTCCAGACGCTAGATACATAAAGATTTACTGTTTGATATCATGATTGAATTGTAATGTATTACATGGAACGTACGTGGCCTTAGAGCAAAGCCTAAACGCAATGCAGTCCTATCCTACCTTAAAGCACAACGGGCGGACCTCATGGTGCTAGTGGAGACTCATCTTACGGGACAACTCCAAGTGGCACTTAAAAAACCATGGCTGGGTTGGTTGTACCTGGCCCCCCATTCTGCGCATTCCAGAGGTGTTGCAGTATTGGTGGCCAAAACTTAGATCTGACCCCCAGGGTAGATTTCTATTTTTACATGCTAATCTTAATGGCCTAGAAATACTGATTCTGGCAATCTATATACCCCCTCCCTTCCAATTTAATGTTATTACCGAAGGTATAGCTTTTATGTCCCAATTCCCTACTGTTCCTGTGATTTGGCTAGGAGATTTCAACAATGTTATGAATGGTGACTTGGATAGACTCTCAATAGCATCTCAAACCCCCCCACCCCCACCTAGATACTAGATTTGGTAGACTTCTTGCTGACCTCACCCTGGTAGACACCTGGAGACACCGACACCCCCAAGAAAAGGCATTCTCATGCTTTTCAACCACATTTAATTCCATGTCCTGAAGACACCGACACCCCCAAGAAAAGGCATTCTCATGCTTTTCAACCACATTTAATTCCATGTCCTGAATAGACCTCATCCTAATATCTCGTACCCTTCTTCCCCTATTAGGAGAGGTGGGATTTAACCCTCGTATTCTTTATGACCATGCTCCATATTGGATCACTCTCAGACTAAACTCTTCCCCCACGACCTATACCTGGAGACTTAATCCATTTTGGTTGACGGTTGTCCCCACGTTAGGGGAGGCCGCTACTGAATGGGATTTTTTTATTCCAGACCAATCGGGGTACTGCACCATTTGACATGTTATGGGACTCATTTAAATCCCATGCCCATATGGTCCTGTCTCATCGTATAGCTAGATACCGGAAAACATCTTCTCAAGTGCTTAGACAAGCGGAGCAGGCTATTGCGGATGCAGAGAAACACTTTACTGATAGTCCCTCACCATCTACTGCAGACCAACTAAAGCTACAAACAAGGGTAGTAAATAATCTTTTCTTTGAGAAGGCAGAGCGATAAAATATATTATACCAAACGGAGGAAATATGAATGTGGAGAACGGGCGGGCGGCCTTCTGGCTAATCTTGCCCATCTAGATCACAAACCCCCCACAGTGGTCTCCCTCCGCACCGCTGATGGCGAGTTGTTGACTGACCCCGGGGATGTGGCTGATGAATTTCGATTATTCTTCACATCCCTATACTCCTCTGCTACGAATAAATCCACGGAAGAGATAATGTCCTTCCTGACAGATATAGCATTACCCACGCTCACACACTCCCAAATTGAGATACTAGAGGCTCCTATCACTATAGACGAGATTACAAAGGCAATATCCCTTCTCAATCCATCTAAAGCGCCGGGCTCTGATGGCCTGCCTCTTGAATTCTACACAACTTACAATGAGACTCTCATCCCCAGACTTCATGAGCTTTTTTAATTTCTTTTTGAACATGGTTCCCTCCCCTTATCCATGAGAGAGGCCTATATATTGTGTTAATACCCAAACCTGGGAAAAACCTAGAATTTCCTGAATCATAATCGCCCAATTTCCCTTCTCCAATTAGATATTAAAATCCTTGCCAAGGTCCTGGCGATACGACCTAAATACTGTGATCCTTACACTGATTCACCCAGATCAGACTGGGTTTATGCCAGCTAAAAACACGGCATATAATCTGCGCAGGCTCCACATGAATATGCAGGTTGAGCATGACAAATTGGGATCTAGGGTAGTGGTCTCTCTTGACGCCGCAAAAGCGTTCGATTCAGTCGAGTGGGAATACCTCTGGGAATGCCTTGCAAAATTCGGATTCGGTCCAAATTTTATTAAATGGATCCGACTCCTCTATCAATGCCTGTGCGCCAGGATCTTGGTCAATGGTAAAATCTCTGACCCCTTCCCTCTTTCAAGGGGAACACGCCAAGGCTGCCCCTTGTCCCCATTGTTATATGCCCTTGTGGTGGAACCCTTTGCATCCACACTTGGACGCATTCAGGAATCCGTGGGTTGCGACGTGGAGACCTAGTAGAAAAAAAAAATCAGTCTATACGTGGACGATATGTTATTGTACCTAGAGGATGCAGGCCCGTCCCTACAATCTGCCCTTGAAATTATCCAAAACTTTGGTAGTTACTCTGGCCTGAAGATAAACTTGGATAAAACCCAGATCCTCCCTATTGATGTAAGTGCTCCCAAAAAACTTCAGTCCTCCTCCCCACTCCTAAGAGTTAGCTCTATGACATACCTCGGGATTGTGATCACCAGCTCGCCAGAAGACTTCACCAGGCTCAACATAGAACCCCTAATAGCTAATCTCAAATCCAGAACACAAACATGGGCCAAATTACCCCTAGGGGTGATGGGCCGGGTAAATCTGATTAAGATGGTTCTCCTCCCCAAGTTTTTGTATGTCTTTTGGCATGCTTCGGCTTATTTACCCCTCAAGGTCTTCAAATCTATTGAAGCTCTCCTCAACGCGTTCGTCTGGGGGACAAGTCGACATAAGCTGTCCTGGCAAATACTGAAAAACCCTACAGACCGGGGGGGGTGTGGCATTGCCCAACTTCAATCTTTATTACTTGGCGGCGCAGCTGTCCCATTTTTTTCATACAGATAAATATGATAAGACTCGCTACCTGTTTCTGATCTGCTCTCCCTATAGTCGCGAGATCACTCATCTGTTTCAGATTCTGTTTAAGGGCAACTCAGGCACAACTGGGGTAGGTAACTGTAAGGGCCTATTGTATCACCAATGCAAAATATGGGAGATAAGACGCAGACTGCGTTTACCACCCACACACTTCACACACCTCTATGGGATAATCCTGATTTGAAAGAATTGCTAACTGTACCAGACCATATCCTGTGGCTTAAACAAGGGATAAGGTACCTGTCAGATGTCTGTGACACCGCCCTAAAATCATTCCAGCAACTCAAGGTGGAGTTTGACCTCCCCAACTCCATGCATTTTCGTTACCTCCAGCTCCGTCATGCTCTTCAGGCCCAGTTTGGCAACACTCCCCCCCAATATAGAACGTTTAGACATCTCATACATTATAATGGAGCTGGATTCTCGCAAACTTATATCTGGGTTCTACAACTTACTACTTCTCCCCACAGCGACTACCCTTGCATATAAACTGAAAGACAGTTGGTCTGGAGATGTTGGGGAGCTGGAGGAAGATAAATGGGATGATGCATTAGATACCTGCAAAAGGGTCTCCACGAAACTATCAGACCGTCTCACACAACTCTATATTATGCATAGATCATAATCTAACCCCCTCCTTAGTTTGGCTAAATACAAACCTGACCGAAACCCATCCAGTACCTTTTTTCACCTCTTATGGTCTTGCCCAGTAATACAAGATTATTGGTCTCATACAGTGAAATTTATCCATGATGAAATGGGATCCCCTCTGAAATTGTGCCCTAAACAGTGCCTACTGGGGGTATTCCCTGACCCAGACTCGGATAAATCTCATAAAATATTTCTCCAAGAGACAATGTTCACCGCTACATTACTCATAGCGAGAAAATGATTGCAGGCCTCGCCACTGACATTTCATGATTGGATCTTGGCTGTAAATAAGGTTTTACCTTATAAGAAAGAGATTTATACCCACAGGGGATGTCCTGCCAAAAATGGCAGAATCTGGGATAATTGGCTGGGAAATGCAGCCACATGTGCAACGTACTTCCTGATTGATTTTTATATGTTATATTTTATTTTTTATCTTTTCTCCTTACACAGACCTGATGCCTGGACCTGTAATATTTCATAGATTGCACCTGCTCTAGTTTAGGCCCTATAACAATATACATGTACGGATTGTACTATTTGTTAACTGCATGGACTTTCTTATGGATACTGGATTCAACATAACTGTATTATCAGTGTAAATATTCTGTATGTCTTTATTCCTTAAATAAAAACACCACATTATTTGTTAAAAAAAAAAAAAAAAAAACTGACCACATCAGGCATGAGCGCACAGCTTGGTCAGTTCTCTAGTCCTGCTGAGAACTCAGCCTGTTCTCCTCCAATGATCAGACTTGTCCTGATTGCTGACACCCCCCCCCCCCCGCGCACAGACTTTTACTGGCAAGCTCAGTGTGGTGTTGTTTCTCCTCCCCCAGCTCTTATGCAGCAGAGAACAGAGGGAATGTGATTACTTATTAAAAAAAAAAAAAAAAAGAAAAAAAAAAAAAAAAAGGGGGGGTTTTTTTATTTATTTTTTTTTTTAAATATCTATACGAAAATATTTTGCCCTTCATTTCTATTTTAAACTAAATTAGACAAGAAAAGAGGGGGAGGAATTGGAGTTTGTGTGGACAAGGATTTGGTCTGTCCGACTCGATTTAAGAACAAATGAAGAAAACCTGGTGCCCGAAGACACGGTTATGAACCCCTAAGGGTCTATTATAGACAGACCAAAACAGTATAAAAAAAGTATACATTTATTTTCATATAGCAAAAATGGACATATAGAAATCAATACATACAATACAGTTTCGGTGGCCATGGAATGCCCAGGTGGCACAAACCCCCCCAAAATGACCCCATTTTGGAAAGTAGACACCCCAAGCTATTTGCTGAGAGGCATGGTGAGTATTTTGCAGCTCTCATTTGTTTTTGAAAATGAAGAAAGACAAGAAAAAAAAAATAATTTTTCTTTTCAATTTTTAAAACTTTGTGACAAAAAGTGAGGTCTGCAAAATACTCACTATACCTCTCAGCAAATAGCTTGGAGAGTCTACTTTCCAAAATAGGGTCATTTGGGGGGGGGTTTGTGCCACCTGGGCATTCCATGGCCTCCAAAACTGTGATAGGCAGTGAAGAGTGAAATCATAAATTTACGCCCTTAGAAAGCCTGAAGGTGGTGCTTGGTTTTCGGTGTCCCGTACGCGGCTAGGCTCCCAAAAAGTCTCACACATGTGGCATCCCCGTACTCAGGAGAAGCAACAGAATGTATTTTGGGGTGTAATTTCACATATTCCCATGGCATGTTTGAGCAATATATCATTTAGTGACAACTTTGTGCAAAAAAAAAAAAATAAAATTGTCTTTTTCCCGCAACTTGTGTCACAATATAAAATATTCCATAGACTCGACATGCTTCTCAGGAAATAGCTTGGGGTGTCTACTTTCCAAAATGGGGTCATTTGGGGGGGGGGGGGGGGGGTTTGAACTGTCCTGGCATTTTATGCACAACATTTAGAAGCTTATATCACACATCACCCACTCTAACCACTCGAAGACAAAGCCCTTTCTGACACTTTTTGTTTACATGAAAAAATTATTTTTTTTTTGCAAGAAAATGACTTTGAACCCCCAAACATTATATATCTTTTTAAAGCAAATGCCCTACAGATTAAAATGGTGGGTGTTTCATTTTTTTTTTTTTACACAGTATTTGCGCAGCGATTTTTCAAACGCATTTTTTGGGAAAAAAAAAAACACTTTTTTAAATTTTAATGCACTAAAACACACTATATTGCCCAAATGTTTGATGAAATAAAAAAGATGATCTTAGGCCAAGTACATGGATACCAAACATCACATGCTTTAAAATTGCGCACAAACTGCAGTGGCAACAAAATAAATACATCTTTAAAAGCCTTTACAGGTTACCACTTTAGATTTACAGAGGAGGTCCACTGCTAAAATTACTGCCCTCGAGCTGACCTTCGTGGTGATACCTGGTGCAATTGCTGTTCACCTTAGCGTGTGGGGGGGGGGGGGGGGACAGGGGTGCTTTTTTTCATTTTTTTTTTTTCTTTATTATTTTTTGCTTTTTTATCTTATTTTTAAACTGTTCCTTTCATTTTTTTTTTTTTAACCATTTTTATTGTTATCTCAGGGAATGTAAATATCCCCTATGATAGCAATAGGTGGTGACAGGTACTCTTTATTGAAAAAATTGGGGTCTAACAGACCCTAGATCTCTCCTCTGCCCTCAGAGCATCTGACCACACCAAGATCGGTATGATAAATGATGCTTTCCCAATGGCGCTGTTTACATACGGCGAAATTTAAGTCATGAAATGCTCGTAGCTTCCGGTTTCTTAGGCCATAGAGATGTTTGGAGCCACTCTGGTCTCTGATCAGCTCTATGGTCAGCTGGCTGAATTACCGGCTGCATTCTCAGGTTCCCTGTTGAGACAGGAGAGCCAGAGAAAAACACGGAAGATGGTGGGGGGGTGGCATTCCCTCCCACTGCTTGTAAAAGCAGTCTAGAGGCTAATTTGCCGCTAGGATTGCTTTTACATGAAAGCCCGCTGGCTGAAAAGAATGATACCAAGATGATACCTAAACCTGCAGGCATCATTCTGGTATAACCACTCAAAGTCATGAATGGGGTACCTGAAGACAAAAAAATGGTTAACAATAAAGCACAGTAAACGGTAAAGTATAAAAAATTGCATAACTGAAAAGCAAACATGATAAAACATAACAACAATAAAACATTGCAGAATAGAATACGAGAGAGAGAGAGAGAGAGAGAGAGAGAGAGAGAGAGAGAGAGAGAGAGAGAGAGAGAGAGAGAGAGAGAGAGAGAGAGAGAGA
>NC_133330.1:128608495-128663495 GCF_042186555.1 Aquarana catesbeiana
ATTGGCACCTTTTAGCCGAAGATCATGCCCTGGGTAAATACGTACTTCCCACCCTGGAGTTGGTACTTAGGAGGGCGACCTCACTGCGTGATATCTTGACTAGCAGCCATTACCAACCCAATTCGGAGACCTTATCTCGCTCCTGTAAGGGAACCTACCGCTGTGGTAGATGTAGCCGCTGCCCATGGATCTATGAGGGCGCTGGCATATAATATATATATCTACCTAATGGTCAATGGTTCCAATCGAGACAATATGCCGATTGTGCTACTCATGGAGTGATTTATTTGATGACTTGTCAATGCCATGCATTTCACATATACCAATACCATTCGTGAGCTTGGATTAAGGATGAGGGATCATCTTTATTATTCCAGTGGAGGTAAAATTGTGACACCAGTCTCTCGACACACAGGTTTACATCACAGATTTGATAATTCAGTGAGTTCATTTTTTGTATTGGAAGTGGTCTCCCCTAACCCTAGGGGTGGCGACTGGGATAATGCCATTTTAAGGGCCGAGACCTATTGGATTGAAAAGCTTTCTGCTCTTAATCCCCCAGGGATTAATGTGGTCAACCCCTACAGACCATTTTTGTAGGCGTTTATCCCATGGGACCAATTGGTATCCCTTAGGACTTATGGCGCCATTCCTGTCTCTTATCATAAAATTCTCAAAATCCTTGGTTGTTCTTTCTATTGAAAGCCACCATTCTCTTTCCTTTCCACTCTTGATTCTAGCTGTATGGTACCCGAATCTGTGGATACTGCGATATTGTAGGGTTAGAATTTTATCTAAACAATGGTTATCTGGACACTTTAATACTGAACCCACATAGTCAATACTATCTAATGGATTAATATATCTTTTTGGGGGGCGTGTCCTGACCATGGAGGAGTGAGGTTGTGTCTTGCCTCAGCCCCGCTCCACCGCCGCACTAATCAGCGAAAAACGGGGGGTAAATCGCCGCTCCAGACTCCCCACATGTCACAACGGCTCAGGCAACCCACACAGCCGGCAAAGACCGATCGATCAAGACAGGGACAGCTTGATTATTACTTTTCAGGGACCTGAGGACAAGGCCGCGAGCCATCCAAGATGGCGCCGCCCGGGAAGGTTCAGAAAGCAAGCAAATCCTCCCAGCCAGCTGCAGCCACAGCACGGACACTGAAGGGAACAAACTCCCCAGCATCCCCGGTTCCATCCCCAGGGTCGGTGAGTGATTCTGCCCCCTGTGCCTCCCCAGCTTCTCTAGGAGGCCGCTCTGAGATCTCTGACTATCTCAGTGATGAAGACATTCGGCGCCATATTATGTCCCTGCCCACCAAAGAGGGCTTGGAGCGCTTCACAAGCAGGGTGAAAAAAGCCTTCACTGAGGATATAGCCCAATTGAAAACTGACACCACACACCTGGGTAATAGAGTGGAATCTATAGAAGAAAAACTGGAGGAGGCTCTCCCCACTATTGCGCTGCTGCAATCACAATGCCAAATACAAAGCCAGCAGATTGAAAACTTGCTTTGCCAACTGGATGACGCTGAAAATCGCAGGAGAGCCAACATAAGGATCCGAGGTCTGCCTGAAGCCACAGCTCCAAGAGATATTATCCCCACACTGACAGACATCTTCAGGGATATACTGGGCCTATCAGCAACTACGCCAATAGAAATTGATAGGGCACATAGAGCCCTAAGACCTCCATCTCAAGACGTGGACAATCCTAGGGACATAATTTGCAAACTCCACAAATATAATCTAAAAGACCGCATCATGCAAAAAATGCGTGGTAAACCATTCTATGATTTTGATGGCGCGCACTTATTTTTTTATCAAGACATCTCCAGGCGCACCCTCATGCAACGCAGAGCTCTGCATCCACTCCTGAATGCCATTCAAGAGGCGGGTCTGCCGTACCGCTGGGGCTTCCCTTTCTTCTTACAAGTGACTAAAAATGGACGCCAAGTCACATTACGTAATAAGGATGATCTTTCCACTCTTGACCTAGATCCAGTGGACTTTCCGGATTGGAGAAACACATTTGATGCTCCCAGGACTTAATTACCCTCTCAATGGTCAACAGTCTCCCGCAAGAACCGCAGAAGAGACAGACAACACCAGAATCAAGATCCTGAGGCGGGGCCCTCCACCACACGAGATTAATGCCGCAGTCCACATGTGATACCTTGACAACTATGGATGACTTTTACATTTTCTATGCAGCCCTTGTGTGATTCCCTGATGACTACGGGTGAACTACACATTTACCATAAAAGAACCACACCCACATTCTGAGACATTCCCCTCTCTCTTCCAATTTGACAAGCAAAGCGGGCTACTTACATGCAAGCCTTCAGATTAACCACGATCACTAATTACAATCAACAAATGAGGGACCCTAGCTGGCAAAGCTCAGGACTCAGATGACCCCACGCGAAAACCACCCTCCTGATATTATTGTCTCACCTATTTTACCTAGGCCCCCATATAATGAAAGGCTGCATTTGCTCACCCAGAATGACTCCCCCTGTTCAAAACCACAACTTAATGATGCGGTGGACGGAGACGGCACCCCATGTCTCCCCCCCGTGTTTAGGTTCACTTCTCCCCACGTAGGCCACCCCTTGTTGGGTATTGTCCCTAGTTGGGACATTAGTTTAAGGTCTGAGGCCTCCTCTGTTGTTAGGGCAGACCTCATACCTCAACCTCACATGCAGAAACTCTTCTCATTAACACTGTTACTCATAAGTTGTACTGTTTTGTATGTTTTAACGGTAATCTCTTTGTGCTTTCTTTTCCTTTACTTTTCTGACTTCCTCCACCCTCTCCCAACCCCACCCCCTTCTTCACAGGAGCAATACATCATTGGGGGCTCCGCGTCGGACGGGCTCGGCACGCGACATACATCCAACCATCTGACCCATCATGTCTACACTAAAGGTAATATCCTATAATATAAGAGGCTTATGCTCCCCTGGGAAGAGGAGCAAATTATGGTGGGAACTCAAAAAACTGAAGGCACAAATAGTTTTCTTACAGGAAACCCATTTACTCATACCTCCTTACCTAGACTTCCAACCCATTTATATAACCAATGGTTCCACAGCACTTCCCCTACCTCCAAATCTAAAGGAACTACAATAGCGATCCATAAAACATGCCCTTTTCAACTCTTGAACAGTAAAATAGACCCACAAGGTCGATACGTTTTCCTGAAAGGTACCATAGCAGAACGCAAATACACATTCGCCTCGATATATGCTCCCAACTCAAAATCAAATTTCCTTCATAGATAAGGCCCTTGAACTTTTGACAGAGTTTAAGGAAGGATTTGTTGTCCTTGGAGGAGACTTCAACGTCAGCCCAGACCCTTTCATTGACACCTCCAACACTAGCCACACTCACTCTTACGCCTTTCTAAAACATTTCCGTAAGTCCTTTCAATCACACATGCTTATTGATAGCTGGAGGACATTACATCCTGCAGAGAGGGACTTCAGCTATTATTCGGCAATACACAATGTCTATACTCGTATAGACCAAATATATGTTGATCGGCCGGCGCTGGAGCTCCTACAGTCAGCATTCATTGGGAACATCACAATTCGGACCATGCACCGGTAGGTGTGACTCTCAAGCTCCCGTCTGGCTCTCGTGGGGCATGGACGTGGAGATTAAATGAAAATTTGCTGGATGATGCGGCTGTGGGGGCTGGAGTGTCGGAAGCCATCATAAATTATTTTAGAGAGAATACCACTAACGATGTTAAAGAAAGCAAAGTATGGGAACGCCATAAGGCTGTCATAAGAGGAGAGCTAATATCTCTAGGGGCCAAACTTAAAAAGATGCTCCAGGCAGACTTCACAAGAGTACTGACTGCCCTTCAAGAAGCAGAACTGAAACAAACAAAATGAGAGCCCTGAGGCATTACAGAGGTTAACTGACCTACGAAACTTGTTGTCACGTCTACTAGATAGACAGACTCGTAAGCAAGCCAGACGCCTTTCACACAAATATTATGAACATGGAAATAAGTGTGGGCGCATGCTCGCTAGAGCTCTTCGCAAGAAACAAGCGCAGACTTATGTCCACAAACTACGCTCCTCAAATGGAGACATTTCGGTCCGGTCCTCTGGAATTGCATCAGGGTTCCAAGAATATTATACTCAACTTTATAACTTGACCCCTGACCACCCTTTAGACGCCCAGACAAATAGAACTACAGCCATACGAGACTACCTGCTTCAGCCGGTGTTCCACCCTTAAACGAAGATCAATGCACAGAACTAGAACTACCAATATCACCAGAAGAGATAGAGTTAACAGTGAAATCCTTGCCCAATGGGAAAAACCCAGGACCGGACAGCTTCACGGGGACATATTATAAAACATTCCTACATCTTTTAAGTCCCCACATGTGCAGATATTTCAATACCATTGCAGGAGGGAATCCTATCCCACTGAGGCGCTTCTAGCACATATAACAGTGCTACCCAAAGAGGGCAAAGACCCGATGCTACCCCAAAGCTACCGGCCCATATCCCTTCTTAATGTTGATATTAAGATCATGGCGAAGGTATTAGCAAACAGACTTGGAAACCTTATACCTAATGTAGTCCACCCAGATCAAACAGGGTTCATTAAAGGGAGAGAGGCAAGAGACAACTCAGTAAGAGCCATCCAACTTATACACTGGGCACGTACCCGCCCACACTTAAAACCTTACGTAATTCTCTCTACTGACGCCGAGAAGGCTTTCGACCGGGTTGATTGGACATTTCTTAAAATGGTATTAGAGACTCTAGGACTTAAAACACGCATGCTATCCTCGATTCTAGCTCTTTATTCCACTCCCTGTGCACAAGTAAAAGTGAATGGAGTTCTATCCTCCCAATTCCCGATTCGGAATGGCACGAGACAGGGGTGCCCACTTTCCCCTCTCCTCTTCGCTCTAGTTCTTGAACAGTTATTATGCACTGTCAGAGCGAATATAAATATAAAGGGCCTAAAGGTTGGAACAACTGAACACAAACTGTCTGCCTATGCAGATGATGTTCTATTTCATCTATCAGAACCCCTGACCTCGCTGCCAAACCTGATGAAGGAACTAAAACAAATTCGGATCATTATCAAACTTTAAAATTAATTTCTCCAAATCAGAAATTTTGCCTGTTCACTTGCCTCCCTCCCTGATGAGTAACTTACAAAACGCCTTCCCCTTTGCCTGGGCCAAATCCTCAATTAGATACCTAGGAATACAACTGACAGACAGCTATGATACCCTATACGCCACAAATTCCCCCCCACTCCTTAATATAATTAAAAAAGACCTTTCACAGTGGACTAAGACTGCTTTCACATGGATAGGACGTGTCAATATAATCAAAATGAATATTTTACCCCGCATCCTTTTTTACTTACAAATGATCCCCATACCCTTGCCGAACAAGTTTTTTTCGCAGATTAATAGTATACTTTCGGGTTTCGTATGGAACACACAGAAATCTAGAATAGCTTTGAGAGTGTTGAAGCGATCTAAATTGACGGGGGGACTGGGAATTCCTGACATATTGAAATACCATAGAGCTATAGTCCTTCAGAGAATTCTCAGTTGGCGCTTCCACACCCAGTCCAAGCTTTGGGTCTCCTTGGAAAAGTGGCTAGCGGGCAGGAACCTGGCTTATGCGCCATGGCTGCCCAGAGAGTACAGGGGACTGTCGGAAGATACTTCCCCCTTGACACTCCACGCACTCTCCACTTGGGACAAATTAAACTCAATTCTAAATCTGTCTCCTCCTATGTCACCACTAGCTCCATTAGGGGGATTCCTATGGTTCCTACCAGGAGAACAAATGGCCTTCTTTGGTCCTTGGTTGGATGATGGTAATGCCAGCTGTGGGAAACTAATGCATGAAGGTAAATTAATGGACTTTGAATCTTTACAAAAGAGACACGGGGGCTCCAGAATGAACTTCTGGAGGTATAGGCAGCTCCATCACTTCTTCGAGATAAATGGGAATTCAATTAGAGACCTTTCCACTCTCACAAGCTTCGAAAAGATTTTCATAGAAAAAGATCCAATCCCTCACATGGTCTCGGAAATGTACCGTCTATTAAGTAATGCTACCGACAATCTTAGGCCAACCTATATAAGGGCATGGGAAAAGGACTTAAAGATGGACCTCTCCCCAACTCAACTGACACACCTTTACCATCTAACCCACTCGAGCTCCATAGAATCCAAATCCCAAAAAAATAAATTACAAAATGTTATCACGATGGTACCGAGTACCGGCTGACTTAGCTCGCATCTACCCCTTGGCATCAGACCTATGCTGGAGAGAGTGTGGACAAAAGGGTACACTCCTCCACACTTGGTGGGAATGCCCACTGATCCAATCATATTGGAGTGAAATTAAAAACCTAATAAAAGAGATCCTAGATCTTGACATCCCCATGTCACCTGCATACTTCCTCCTACATATCCCACAAATGCCAATCAGTAGATACAGAAAATGCATATTGCCACATCTCCTAAACGCAGCCAGACGCCTCGTCCCGATATATTGGAAACAAACCAAGACCCCTTCAAAAACAGACTGGATAAAGAAAGTGAATGACATTAGAGAAGCTGAACACTGGGTAGCGACCTGTAAGGGGAAAGTAGAAAGATTTGAAATTATATGGACCCCCTGGAAAGAATATATGTCCGAACCTGATCATGAAAATTCCAGTTTAGACATAGCCCTGCTAGAGCTGGCAGAACCTTCCCTAAGATCTCGCCTTAATGTTAATAATACCACATAAAGAATGAGACCCACATCAAACACTGAAAGGACCTGCCGTGGTTGGGGCCCGTTCGGCGCGGAATTCTGAGACTTCTCCAGAACATAAGGTATGCTCCTCACCTACCTTCCCCACCTACCCTCCCCCTCCCCCACTCCAATTCTTTATCTATTCCTTTCTCTCTCTCTCTTTCACTTCTCTTCTATTACTAATTATGATTTATAGAGCATGCAATACCCTCTCGCCCATAGACTGGATAATAACTGTATTATACACTGCAGCAGCTAGAAATAAGACAACAGTGGCCAACAAGAGGGTGGGCCCGGCTCCTCTAAACCCTGTCGGGGCGGGGGGGGCCGTGTCTCGCACTACGGAAAATGGGAATCGTGGGGGGGGGGGTGCTTCCGCCGATATGGCGGTCTGGGGGAGGTTGTTGGAGGCAGAAGGGCCCCCTCTCCCCGGGCGGTCGTCGGGGGGGGGGGGGGTTGGGGTGCTCCCTTTACCCACCCGAGCAGCCAGCACCCTGGATGAGGGAGGACCGTCACCGGACGGGACTTGCTCCCCGGGGACGTCTAGACTCAATAAGATGTTTAAAAGCCACAAAAACTGTGATCTAATCTTACTTGAGATATGGTCGGTTGCAAAAGCATGTGTCATTATAAACCTTCTCTGGGCTATGCTATACATGTTTACTCTATGTAATGTTTTTCACTGAAATGTTCTTAAAAATAAAGATTTTACAAAATAATATATCTTTTTGTATTTTTAGGAGAATATAAATTCTTTATCCCCTCTTTTTCCTTCAAATTACATTCCTTGGCTTTGGATTGGATCCTTGTGAATAGGGGCGATTACTCCCCATGTCCGACTTCTCGTTTTTGGGGTTCTATTTCTCTTGGGCGAGTGTGCAATTCCCCATCCTCCTGTCTTCTGTTTATATCCACTAGATGGCGCACAGAGATATCAGACTTGTGGATGGGCCGACGTTTGTTTTTTTGTGTTTCACACTAACAAATCGTCCTGCAGTACTGCGCATGTCCACATGCACAGTCTGGAGTCGTATCCGTTGATGTCAAATTGCGTCGCCCTGGCGCACGGTACTGACATCTTAACGAATAGGAATCAGGTGCATCTTATGGTATTTAAGGGGAACTGATTTTTTAGATGTTCCCTGTGGCAGCTTGCATGGCGGTGGAGAGACACTCTGTGGAGTTGATTGACTGGTATGTGTCTTGCTATATGTGTTGGTATGATCTTTATGATGTGTTCCTGTATGAACCACGGTCTAAAGATATGTTTTTCCACGGATCCTGGTAGATCTGGTGTTTGTCCGAAATCCTGTGTAATACTTCATTGTGAATATTCTTTGAAGCTTGGATCCCTACTCAGTATATCCAGCCCGCATGATGTGATCTTGACATTATGCTTTGAGATCTCTCAGGTAGGTTGGTGTTTCTTTTGATCACTCTTATTGTGATTCGAGCTGCGCTAAGACGTTTCAATTATTCCAACAAAAAGCTTCTTTAATGTTCTTTATGTATTATATAGAATTTGTATGTGGCTTTAGATGGTTCCTTGGACTATTTCCATCTACACCTGACTTCAATATCCACTTGGATAACGCACTCTCTCCCTGCCTAATTGCATGCTCTGTGTAGTGAAGACTCCATAGGTGTGTATCACTAATTGAAATACTTTGATTGCATACTTTGAATTTAATTACCTGAATTACAATGGTTGTGAGATAGATTTCTCCACCCTATTAACGTTTTAAATATTAGTTTCTTATTTTTAAAGCGGGGTTCCACCCAAATTTTGAACATTATCTGTATGTATTCTCTTCCTTGCCTAGATGCTGACATGCCGTTTAAAAAAATTTAAATCGCCATAATTACCTTTTATTTTTCTATTCTTCTTTGCACTTCCTGGTTCTCCTCCCGTGGGAGTAGGCGTGTTTCTAGCCTCTCCCAGACTCCTGGGAGCTAGTCTCAGCTTCCCAGGATGCCACTGAGCATGTGCGGGAATGAGCGGTGAATGCTGGGAGCACAGCATTCACCACATCCTGGAAATAAATGCTTGTGGGCTTCAAATGCCCACAATGAAGATGGAAACCGCCTGCAGTGAATAATATAAGTTATTCTTTCCGACGAAATCTGACACAGGCGGACATATTACACACAATATGCGAGTATGTAATACTGAGAAGAAAAGTTTGTGAATGAACTAAAAAAAAAAAAAAAAAAAAAAAGCAATAGATAGGTGGACCCCCCGCTTTAAAGTATTTTCCTCTTTATGCAACAGTCTCTTTATGTGACTTCACTTTTCTAGTTCCCGCACTCGCCCGGGAGATTGCCAATTTATGGCCTTGTGACGCCCAAAATACTGGTGCCGGCTATGTGGGCGAGTTAATTATTTTGCTACTAAATTATTCATTTCACATGGGCCTAATCTTAATGTCGAGGGATATACTGAGGGGTATATTAGATTCTATCTGTATTGATTTAAGATGCATGACAGTATACCATGAAGGTTGGTTATTAGTTATGTCTTTCTGTTAATACTGTATATTTGCTTCATATGTTTACTTGTAGATCATTTTCTGACCAATATACTCCTGAAGAAGGGGGTTACCACGAAACATGTAGAGTGTGCAACTGGAAGAATAAATCTGTGTGTAACAGTGCAGAATCATTATTTGTATAATATATATATATATATCTATATATATAAAAGTTTTTTATGATGTGTATATTTGTGCATAATAAATTTATATATTTTGTAAATTGACTGTTGTAAGTTCATATTGTACCACGGGAGTCCATGTTGCCTCCTCCACAACTGTCAAAATTTCTCTTCGAAAACGAGCCAGCAGTCCTCAGAGCTAGATTACAAGCCCAAGGCTATTCAAACACCATATTAAAAAAAGCTTAGAAAAAAAAAAAAAAAAAAAGGCAAAAAAATAAAACATGATCTGAATTACTTTTTTCACACAAGAAAGTTGAGAAGGACAATGCAACCAGAGTTATTACTCAGTATACCTCCAACATAGACAAATAAGAAATATCTTGCACAAATATTGGCACCTGCTTTACACTGATACCACCTTATTACATTCAAATGGGCTCCTTCACTTTGTGACAACTAGTACATAGTGAAATTATAATGAAGAAAAACAAAAACAAAATATTGTGGTACATACCTATGTGGCCATTGCGGCTATTGCAAATATATAGATACATGCAAAAAAAAAAAAAAAAACACATCCTACTCATGGGGATGACTTTAAACCAAAACACTGCGTGAATTGCCGTACAGCAGGGGTAGTCTACCTACTTACCTGTTAATGTGGCAGTTTCTACGTAGAAATGACTAAATTATAACTGTGGCGCTTCATATATCAACATGTGGTCAGCATTGAAAAACAAGAGCCCTCTCTTCCCTTGGGTAGGCACAGCGCATTGGTACATGGGATAGTACTCCCAAAAGGTACATTTTTAGCATTGGATCACATCGGTGCTACCCCACAGGTGGTGACCATAATAAATCCCTACTGCAGAATGAACTTAAATGGATATTCCATCTCAAAGCTACCACAGCCCCTGGCCTCAATGAGGCCTTCAACTTTAGGCCCTACCTTGCTGGCTTTCAATCAGGAGTTTGTGAGCTAGATCTTTAAACCCCTTTCACACTGGGGCAGTTTGCAGGCGTTATTGCCTTAAAAATACCGCCTGCAAACCGACCCAAAACAGCCGCTGCTGTTTGTTCAGCGTTCATACTGAAGCGGTGCGCTGACAGGAGAAGAAAAAAACTCCTGCCAGCCGCATCTTTGGAGCGGTGAAGGAGCAGTGTATTCACCGCTCCTGCACATTGAAATCAATGGGGCAGCGCGGCTATACCGCGGCAATACCGCAGCTATAGCTACCGCTATACGAGCGGTTTTAACCCTTTTTTGGCCGCCAGCGGGGGGTTAAAACCACACCGCTAGGGCCGAATACCGCTGGTAAAGCAGCGCTAAAAATAGCGCTGTTTTACCGCGACGCCCCCTACCGCCCCAGTGTGAAAGCAGCCTTAGGATGGAAGATAATTTCTCACCTGTAATTTCTTGGTTCACCTTCAATTGTGGACACTAGGGTGTACTATTAAGTAACCTTGGTCCATTTCCAACCTTGGCCACTAGGGTGCACCACATTCTCTATTCTGTATTAGTCTATCAATGGAACTATAAAATTTGCTTTACTGTTCCCCTTTACTGTATAAAGTTGTAAATATTGTAATTTGATTCTGTATTTTGGTACTAAAATGTTGTAATCAATTGAGAAAAATCTGTCTAGATCTCCCAGGGTTGACTTAGTCTGTTGCATATTATTTCCATCATGCATTTTTTTAATAATGTATCCATGTGCTTACTAATTCCACTCAGGAATCAGCATCTGATATTCTCCCTCCAGCACTCATGCACAGGTCTGGGGTGCCCTTTGCTCCACTCATGGTGCGCGCGGGTCTCTTGTTCTGCTCCCAACTATGTGTGGGGGGGGATAGCCTGGGACACCTCTTTGGCTATGAATTCCCGTTTTCCTCCGTTCTGCTCTCCAATCTGGAGCGTAGATAGCAGCCACCTGCGCGTCGGCGCGTGGTGATGCAGGATGTGACTCCGCCCCCTCTGGGCGGGCTTTTGCCACGCGCCATCCATGGGCGGAGTTTGGCAGCAATTTTTGCCATGCTCCTCCACCCATTCACTGTGGCCAGCTGACGGCCATCACAATCAACATTGCGATTGGCCTGATGCTTCAATACATGCTTATATACCAGCTCTCCAGGCATTTATTTCAGATGCTGAAGGAGCTCATGGTGGTAAAGTAGCACAGCTTGATATATCCTAATATCTCTCAGGTATGGTCACTATTCCTACTGTGAGGTCTTACTGCCCAGTGCTTTACTTTAATGCACTTAATACCTTTGTTAGTGACCTTGCCATGCTTTATATCTTTAACATAGTTATACTGGTCTGGTTCAAGCAGGAGCTTTTGCTCCCCAGGCTTGAGTCCTCGCAGTGAAGCATTGGTTGCAGTTTGTGTCAATGAGCTTGCTGGGTTCTGGAGGGACCCCGTTTGCTGTCCATGATTGAAATGACCATCTACTATTCCTCAGGCCCGTTCCATGTGGACTATTTTACTATGCAAGTAGTCCATATACATGGCTGAACATATATGATTAGAAACTCTTTTGTATATTTTGCAACGGTCATAATATTTACACCAATTATTGTATACCAATATGGTACTACTTATACACTTTATTTGCTATAGAAAATCTGTACCCATCTGAACCAAAATAACCTCTGAAAAAGGACTTTTAGTCTGTAACATGTAAGGGGTTTTACATCTGTACTGACCATGACTAGTCCATCCCAAACCAGGACCGCTCATACAATTGTACTAATCGGGTATCAGATACTGCTTTTATGTATTGGATTTCTATATGCCCACTATTGCTATATGAAAATAAATTTATACCTTTTTATACTTAATGTTTTGGTCTGTCTATAATAGACCCCTAGGGGTTCATAACCGTGTCTTTGGGAACCAGGTTTTCTTCATTTATTTTAAACTAAATGGGTTGTTTTACAAGGTGACTGTTTACAATAACTTTAAGGTAGTCCGCAAATATCCCCAATTCACCCGGTCAAATGTTTTTTTTTTTCGCATTAAGTGCGAGAAAGACAGCTGGAAGTTTGCTGGTTTCAGGCCATCGAAGAAAATTTTGCATTCTACGTGGTCCAGTCAGGCGCTTGTCTGCCCCTCATAAATCTCACCTGATCTGGAGCAATTAGGGTAGGGGCAATATCTTAAGTAGTTACCGATTGCTTTGGCATAAAATGTAAGATCAGTATTTAGAAGCGAGATTGGTCTAAAATTGTGTGGTAATGTGGGATATTTTCCAGGCTTGGGAAGAGTGATTACCAAGGCCTGGAGCATCTCCTTGGGGAAGGAACCTGAGCAGGAAGATTGGTTAAATACATCAAGTAACTGTGGAGCAACGCCGTAGTACTCTGTTGACAGACCGTCAGCTCCCAGAACTTTAACACTTAGGATTTTATAACTTTACTGATTTCCACTTCTGTGAAGGAAGCATTAAGATGATCAAATACTCAAGAACCTATAGTGGGTAGATTCAAAGAACCTAGAAAAGCAGGGATGCCCTTCAGTGGGTTGGGGAGTGTTCAGATCCCATTTTAAGGTTGTAAAGGGGCTGGTAATAGGACATAAACAAATTGGCTAGGTCTTTAGGGTGGAAGACTTTTTCCCCTATATTAGGATGGATGAGATGGGCTAATTTAGATTTAGTCTGCTGGACTGCACCCGACATGCTACTAACATCCAGCCTTATTGACATGCAAGTAATAAGTAGCTTTCAAAAGTCCTTTCTCGTTGGCATAGACAAGAAGTTGTCTCAGATGTGCTTTACGTTTCTGCAATTCAGTAGTCAATGCTAAATCAACTTTATTTTTATTCTGTGTCTCTAAATGTTTAATTGTATTGAGAAAGGATGTGACTGCATCTTTTGCTTCTTTTCCCTCAATGCTAGTTGCAAAAGTAGACCTCTAATGTAGGCTTTATGTGCACACCACGGACATTTTGATGTCAGTAGTAACATTAAAAAAAAAAAAAAAACACTCCCTAAGCTGGGAAGGAAAGAAAAGGAGAAAGGAAAAAAAGGAAAGGAGGAAAGGAAAAAAAGGAAAGGAGGAAAGGAAAAAAAGGAAAAGAAAAAGAAAGGAAAAAAGGAAAAGAAAAGGAAAGGAAAGGAAAGGAAAGGAAAGGAAAGGAAAGGAAAGGAAAGGAAAGGAAAGGAAAGGAAAGGAAAGGAAAGGAAAGGAAAGGAAAGGAAAGGAAAGGAAAGGAAAGGAAAGGAAAGGAAAGGAAAGGAAAGGAAAGGAAAGGAAAGGAAAGGAAAGGAAAGGAAAGGAAAGGAAAGGAAAGGAAAGGAAAGGAAAGAAACCAGAGCATGGTAGGATTTGAAGAATCTATTTCTTGAATCTCCACAGTAACTGGGCATAATCTGACCACGTTAGGTCATGGATTGAAGCCTTTACCACTCTACAGATTATTTGGCGATCAGCCAATATAAAGGTGGATTCTAGAGTAAGTTCTATGTGGACAGGAGAAAAATGTGTAATCCTTCTTGGCAACGCCAAGTATCGAACAGAGATTCATTGTGTAAGCATGACTGAAGGGTAGGTCTATATGTAGAGGAATGATAGGAGCTATCCATAGACTTGCTCACTGCCAAATTGAAGTCACCCGGCATAAAGATGCATTTCTTTCTTATGCAAACTACTAAAAAGGTTGAGTGTAAGATAGGTATTCGCCCTTGGTTTGGGGGCATACACCGACACAATAGTGTATATCACATTATTCAAGGTGCAAAATAATATGATATATCTGCCATTAACCACCTCACAACTGTGCTATAGCCGAATGGCGGCTACAGCGCGCTCGCGCCTTAAGTGCCAGGAGGCCGTCAATAGACATCCTCCTGTACACGAGCTGATCCAAGTTTTGTGCCCCTGTGGCTCCAGGAGATCTACACTGACAATCCTTGCCAGAATACCTCATGTACTTTTGACTGTACTACTGTGAGGGGCTAGGCACCTCTTGTGCATTTTCCTCTATGCCTGGCCAGCGAGCTGTTTTGGGATCACAGACCCTCCTCCATTGTTGGGGGGTGGTACAGTTGGTTTAGTTGGGCCACCTTTGATGGCTCTAAGTTATGTGTTTTATGTTGTATGACAGTACTTGTTACTATGCCTATACCTATGTGGTTGTCTGGGCTCTCCTTCTGCCTTGTCCGGATCCAGGATGTTCAACCTATTATTTTTTGGTTTCACTTGTTCTCTCATATTGCCAATGGCACATTAAGTCCTCTCTTAAGGTCCTCTCCTGGAACACACAAGCTTGAACTCCGCAATTAAGAGATCCTTAGCGTTTCAGTTTATCAAAACATAGTCCTCACATCTGTGTGCTCCAGGAGAAGCGTCCAATTGGCAGTAAGACCCTCACCAAAAAAAAAAAAAAAAAAAAAAAAAACACACATGGGTGGGACACCATTATCATTCTACCTACTCCAATTTACCAGGGGTTCTGGTGCTTAAGATGCTCCCATTTATGCTCATTGACTTGGTCCTGGATCCAGAGGGTAGATATGTGATAATTTATGCACAAATACAATGTCTGCCGTGGGTTATTGTTGAATTATACCTGCCATCTCCAGCATCTCTTAGAGTGTTGAATCAAATCACAGCTAAGAGAGTTTCCTACTGATGTTGTCTTAATGGGGGGGGGGATTTTAACTTGGTCCCAGACTCTGGATTGGACAGACTTGTGGCTGCTGGCGCCACCCACCAGGATCTGGCGACCTGGGCAGACATGTATGGGCTGACTGATGCTTGGAGGTGGAAGAACCCCCAGTCTCGTGCCTTACCTGCCACTGCCTCACATAAGACCTTTTCCCGCATTGATTTTATCTATGTTGGGAGGTCTGCCCTGCCTAGAGTTTGTGACATTACCATTTTGTCACAAGTTATTTCAGATCATGCCCACAACCTCTGGAGTCTCTCCAGGTTCTGGGTCTCGGATGCAGAGGTGGAGTCACAATTTAAGAGCGAGATGGAAACGTATTGGAGAATCAATCCTGACTCGGCCTCTGTAACGTTGGTGTGGGATGCCTTTAAGGCTTATTCCAGGGGACAGAATCAGACCATTATTGCCAGGGTTCGTAGGCAGCGCAGAGCGGAACTCACCAGGGTAGAGTGGAAGCTCTATACGTCAGAACCCAGTGAGCCCAAACATTATGCAGCTTACAGTCCCAGATCAGGGAGTACCTCCTTTTAAGGACATCCTTGACGCAGAAGAAACCACTTCCAAGACCCAACATACAGTTGTGCTCTTAAGTTTACATATCCTGGCAGAATTTTTGATTTTGTGGATATTTTTTCAGAGAATATAATGATAAACACAAAAACATTTCTTTCACTCATGGTGTTTGGCTGCAGCCATTATCAACTGTGTTTACTCTTTAAATCATAATCACAACAGAAACTAACCAAATGACTCTGATCAAAAGTTTACATACCCCGGTGATTTTGGCCTGATAACATGCACACAAGTTGACACAAAGGGATTTGATTGGCTATTAAAAGGTAATAATATGGATCATATACAGGGACATTGGTTATCGTATTTCTAGCTGGGAAATTTGTAACCTTTTTTTAACCATCTCCTGCACGCCGTATTGTCAAATAATGGGCAGGGGGCTCTCTCGTTCTAGGATGTCGTCATGTGAGGTCGTCCCACTCTCTTCGCGCTTGCAGCAATCGGTGGTGTGCTCTGTCCCTGGGACACGGCGCATCTCAGATGCCAGAGCTCTTTACCCATGTGATCAGCTGTGTCCAATCACAGCTGATCACATGTAAACAAGGAAATCCCAGTTAATCTGCATTCCTTTCCTTACACTGACAGCGTGTAGGAAGAGGAGAGCTGATTAGTGGCATTTCCTCACAGGGGAGATCTGCACAGATAATCAGGGTACTGATTATCAGTGCAGCCCCAACAGTGCCAGCAGTGATGCCAATCAGTCCCGCCTTTCAATGACCAGTGATGCCAATTAGTGCCACCTATCAGTGCTGCATATTAGTGCCTCCTCTTCAGTGCCACCTCAGTGTCCATCAGTGCAGCTTCCTCAGCACACATCAGTGAAGGAGAAAAATTACATGGGAAAAAAAAAAAAAAAAAAAAAAAAACACAAACTAAGAAATACTTTTTTTTTTCAAATTTTCGTCCTTTCGTTTTTTTTGCAAAAAATCCAGTGGCGATTAAAAATACCACTAAAAGAAAGCTCTATGTGTCTGAAAAAAAAATATATAAAAATTGTTTGAGTACAGCGTTGCAAGACAGCACAATTGTCATTCAAAGTGCAACAGCGCTAAAAGCTGAAAATTGAAGAATGCTGTCACTTGATGTGGCCTTTCTTTACACCTCTATTTTAAGAATATGGCCTTCGTGCCACTGATTACTTTCTGATGGAGGATAGAGCTCTGAATACCACTCAAGCACAATTTATATGTGACTGTACAAAATCTACTTTGACCCACAACTATTTTTCCTTTATGGGAAAACATTATTTACAAGTAAAAAAGGCACTGAGATGGGGGCCAGGAGGTTTGCGCCAAGTTATGCTAACTGATACATGAGTTATTGGGAGAACTGTCGCATCTGGGAGGAACAATCCTTACGGAGCAAACCTGCACCTCTATGCCAGATATATATTGAAGACATCTTGATCATCTGGGATGGCACTGATCTAAATCTGGAGGACTTCTTGGAGCACTGTGCCAATAATCTGTTAGGCATCTTATTTACCCATGTGATAGACGCTCATCATCTGTTATTTCTTGATTTAGAATTGAGCAGTGACATTGAGGGTCATATTCTCTCAAAACACACTTCAAATCAAAAGCATGCAATTTATATTTACATGCACAGAGCAACCATCATCCGAGGTGGATTAGGAATGTTCCAAAGGGGCCAATTTTGGCAGATTACAGCACATATGCAGTAGAAGAAAAGATGAGGCACAGAGCATCATTTTGACAAAGAAATTGCAGGACAAAGGGTATATAGACTCATATTGAAGATGCGTTTGGGAAATATCTAGTCCTCTATGATAACCATCAGATCCTTCCACTAAATGAACCAAGTTGGCTAATTAGGAAATAAATCAAGTGATATTTACCACGCGATATACCAGTAAAATCATTTGAAATCCAGCACATTCTATGAAAGAATTGGGGCATTTTGCGACAAGACCCTGTCCTTGGGAAAATTCTTACAAATAAACCACATGACATCTGTAGGAAACCCAGGGACCTTAGAAGCATAGTAGCCCCTAGTAGGGTCAAGAAGGTAGAAAAACTTGCAGGTCGAAGTAATAACAAATGGTCCACTTTTTCCATTGCCTACATTCCTTTTGTTTACATTCAGCTGTCAGTAGGGAAACTCAATGACAGCTAATGAGTCGTAGGTTGTTAAAAAATCCCGCTCCTTAAAAACCAGCTATTGTTCACACAGAATTTGAATCAGTCTATCAATTTTCACCGATTCTAATCGTTCTGTAAATTTGGAATTTGTTAAATGAATAAACCAAACAAAACAAAATTTTTCCATTCTGCACATATCTAGTGACTTTGTAGAGCGCAAACTATAACATTGGTCAAAGCCAAAGTCGCATCAAAATCTACTTGCGGTAGTCGCAATGGAAATTGCAGGATTTTTAAGTGCACAAAAGTGATAGGAAACTAGGGCGTTTATGCCCACTCATAAGATATCTATTGCTAGCAGGCTTAAAGTGAGAAAACCGAGTTATTATCTAGATGGTATCAATATCCTGTCAGGTTACATAAAAGATTTCCTCAGGTGTCCAATGTATGTTGGAGGTGCCAATGTCATTTAGGTACGCTGCTTCATTTGTAGTGGTCATTTTCAAATATTGCACCATTCAGCAAAATTTGAGATATCAGATACTCAAATAGCCCATGTTCCTCAAATAGTAGTCTATTTTTTCCAAAAGAGAGTATTCTGCGTTTCTCCTTGATGGCTGCTAGAGCGATTATACCAAAACATTGGGAGTCCTTTCCCCACCTAAATTGGGAAATGGGTGGATGAAATGCGAAAGCTGCAAAGAATGGATAAATGAACGGCCATCCTATATGAGAATTATGCTAAATACTTGGAAGTGTGGTCCCAGTGAGATATTTCTGCACAGCTGCTAAATTTAGGAAGCTGTGTCTAAATGGGGGTTCTAGCCAGAGAACATAGTGGATTATGAGATGCTGGATTGCGGGGGCAGGTTATTTCCCCATGTGGAGGAAAAGAAAAGGAAAAAAAATGTATTTCCTTTTTTTCCCCTCTCTCTCTCTCTCCTTATTTTCTTTCTTCCTCGTTTTCGTTTTTGACAATATAAGTTTTGTAGATGCAATAACCACTAACCGACCACCCCATGTACATATACAATGGCAAGGCAGCCACTCTGCACCGGATCACGTACATGTACGCGATCTGGCATTTCCGGATGCGCTGCCCCATCTGTGTTATGATTCGGTACAGCACAAGTCATCAGCAGGCCCCACCCAAGGATTTATGGCCTGGACCTGCTGATTGGCTTAGCGAATCACAGTACAGAATTTACTAACAGCAGCTGAACAACCACATTGATTAGTAAAAGCAGCACACATTACAATTGTAAAGCCGCGTACACACGGGTGGACTTTTCAACCGGACTAGTCCAACGGACTTTCGGCGGACTTCCAACGGACTTTCCTACACATGATCACACCAAAGTCCGACGGATTCGTACGTGATGACGTACGACTGAACTAAAATAAGGAAGTTGATAACCAATAGCTGCCCTAGCGTCGGTTTTTGTCCGTCAAACTAGCATACATACAAGCGGATTTCTCGATAGGAACTGGGTCCGACGGAGTTACGACATAAAGATTTGAAGCATGTTTCAAATCTAAAGTCCGTCAGACTTTCGACAGAAAAAGTCCACTGAAGGTCCGATGAAGCCCACACACGGTCGGATTGTCCGCCGAATTTGGTCTGTCGGACCAGTCCGGTCGAAAAGTCCGCCCGTGTGTACGTGGCATTAGGCACACAGCTAACGCCTTGATTGCCCCCAGCTGTTAACTCCTTTCCCAGCCAGTGTCATTAGTACAGTGACCGTGGAAAGTATTAGAACGGATCACTAGATTAGTGTAACTAGTGATGTCAGTGTCAGTCAGTTCCCACCCAGTGTCAGTTAATGTCAGATTTCCCGCCATACTCTCACAGTTCCACTATAGGTCGCTGATCACCGCCATTACTAGGTAAAAATAAAATAAAAATTTCAGTATACATACCATTATTTGTAGCTGCTATAACTTTCATGCAAACCAATCAATATACACTTACTGGGATTTTTTTTTTACACCAAAGACATGTAGCAGAATACATTTTGGCCTTAATTTATGAAGATTTTTTTTTGGATATGTTTAAAGTGTTAGTAAACCCAGGACCCTGCATTCACTATATCTGGTCTCCCACAGTACACAGAACATGGAAATGCAATTGTACTGGGGATACTGCAAATTGAAGCAGGTCGTCCAGATAGGCTAAGGCCATGGCCTCTGCCAGGATCTTGGTAAATATGCGGGGCGAGGAGGATAGCCCGAAAGGCAGTGCTTGAAATTGTAGGTGCCGTATTGCACCGTCCAGGTCTATTGCTAAACGGAGAAACTTCTGAGAGGTTTCTGCAATAGGGATGTGTAAATACGCGTCCATGAGGTCCAGAGACACCATAAAACAACTCTATGGTAGCAGGGCTCTGACCGTGAAGATTGACTCCATGCGGAATCTTTTGTAGCAAACTGACCTGTTTAGGGGCTTTAAATTCAGAATCAATCTGAATTTCCCTGAGGGTTTTTTCACCACAAATACGTGGGAATAAACCCCCTCTCCTTCCTCCCCCTTTGGTACTTGCGAACTACGTTCTGAATTTCTAGTTCCTTTAGAGCGTCTAACAAAGCCTTGGCCTTTGCCGTGCAGCTGGAAGGCTGCGTGACAAGGAACCTTTGCGGGGGGGGGGGGGGGGGGGGGGGGTGTCTTGTGAATTCCAGGAGATACCCCCTTCTTATGATCCCTAGGATGATGAACCGATTGGGGGAGATGGTTTCCCACTGTGGAAGGAAGGCCCCCAGTCTTCCTCCCACCGTACTTAAAGAGTCATTGATCCTTCCGGGCTTTTTCAGGAGGGCGAAAAATCGCCGCTCCTCTGCCCTTGCCTCTTTGGCCCCAAGTTATCTTCTGCCCCCCTTGTTTTGGAGCTTCCCTGCGCTTTTGCGGAAGAAACCCCTTCTTTGTCTGTGCTGGGGTTTTCCGTTTGAGTGGGAAGGACTTCTTTTTGTCCGCTGTACGGTCTAAGACTGTATCTAACCCATGACCAAAGAGTAGATCACCTGTCAGGGGTATCCCACACAACTTGACCTTAGAGGCGGTGTTGCCCGGCCAAGTCTTCAGCCAGAGGGCTCTTCTGGCCGAGTTAGCCAGAGCTGCTGATCTGGCCGACATATGGACTGATTCTGCCGAGGCGTCTGCTATGTATGCGATTCCTCGCAGAATCGTGGGGAAAGAAGATAGGATAGTCTCCTTGGCCGTGCCAGCTTCAATATGTTCTTGAATCTGGAAAAGCCAGTGTTCTAAATTGCGGGCTACTACAGTAACAGCCATTTCTGGCTTTAAGTTACCTACTGTTGAGTCCCACGTCTTTTTAAGTAGTGAATCTATCCTTTTGTCCATGACATCCGACAAGGCCCTCATATCCTCGAATGCCAGGTCTGTGTGCCTGAGAGAAGGCGGCGTCCAATTTGGGATTTTTATTCCAAATGGACGCTGGATCCTCTGAAAATGGGAACCTTCTCTTTAGGGAGCTAGAGAAAAAAGGGCTTCCTTTCAGGATCCTGCCACTCTTTTATTAATTGTTTCAACCAGAACGTCATGTACTGGAAAACATTTTTTCTTTTGATCTCCCAAGCCCTTGTACATAAGGTCATGAAGTCATAGGGGTTTTTTTTATCCTCGTGTATACAGAGGGTTGTATATATTGCCCCTAGGAGATCTTCCACCTCATCCAAGGACAATTTATACCTGGAGATCTTCCTGGACTCCCCGTCCTGGTCCTCCCCCTCTGATTCCTCATGGGAGTCAGAGGTGCCACTGTCTGGTTGCCTTTGCTCCACCCCGGAAGGGCCTGAGATCTCCTCTGCCATAACTATATTAGTAGATCTGGCAGATGCGGAGCTCTGAGCATGTGGTGGGGTTGTGTCCTGCTGAATGGGATTAGAGGGAAGCTGAAATTTTTCAAAAAGCGTTTTAAAAAGATGAAAAAGTGGATGACAGTTCTTTTACAGAGGCTGCCAATCCGGTCTGCTGTTCAGATTCCCTTTCCTTCACCAGGGAGTCTATGCAGTCTTTACACAAAACCTTTGTCCATGCTTCCCCTAAACTGTCTCTACAAGAGGCACACTTCCTTTTAGAGACATGAGTGGACTTTGTCTTTTCTGTAGCTTTCTGAAATTACATACAGAAAAACATATTACATTCAGCGTTTTTAACGGAAAACAACCCTGGGAGTGCACCAGACCCACCTCTTCGGGATCTGAGCCACCCCCACCCACTGACCACTCAGGGGGTCTGCCCCCCCTCTAAGCAAGGAACCATACATGAGGGGGGACAATCCTAGAGAGGACCCCACCCCAGGGAACCCTTACTTTCGGAAGGCTGGAGATAGTATCAGTATGAGTCGCAGCATCTGCCTCCGACATGACTGCAGGTGGTTGCCTGTGTTGAGTCTCACGCTGTCTGCACGTGTTTCCGACTCTCGCCAGCCTGCGCCCGGCCCCCTATCAGCTCCGCGAACCGGAAGCCGCGGGTCAAAGGGAGACGTCCGCCCTCCGCCGGAAATGACGTCACCCGTCGTCCGGCCCACTGGTTTAAAAAAAAATAAATAAAAATTGCGGCCTGTACAGCGTACAGGAAGAGCGGACTGCCTCCTTGCTGCGGCTCTGTGGACGCGATAGGGGTCCCCCGCAACCTGATGCCGCGCTCGACAAGGAAGGGGTGGCTTCTGCTGCGGGTATGTACCGCTTCTTCTTACCCTGGAAGCCCCCGCTTCCTTAGGGATGTTATAAGAGGTCACAATCTCCCTGACTGTATCAGCCTGGTCCCATGCACAATGTCTCCCCACCAGAGGAAACACTATTAACTGAGGTCCGGCAGGGGAAGTAAGAATTTATGGGCTGGCGCGGTGTTTCCTAGAGGAAGAGGAGGAGACTATCTCTCAATAGTGGCTGCCCTGAATGACGAAAACACACACACACACACACACACACACACACACACACACACACATATTTATTTATATTTATAATTGGTGCCTACAAGGTCCATTTTCTTTGCTTTTCCATTTAAATATACTGATATTTAGGACGTTGGCACTGCTCTATCTAAAAAATTCCCACAGATCCATCCTGTGCTGGAATTTGGTGCTGCTTTTTTGACTCAGATTCCTGAAAAGGAAGAATATCAAGCATCAATCTTTGCTCGCAACATCCCAGAAAGAGCCTTCCGGCAAAGCAATGCCTGGATCCTCAAGTTCCCGATAGGGAACAAACCTCTACGAAGACCTGGTGTAGGCCTGAGGTACTCTCAAAAAAAAAAAAACAGCTGCCTCAGATGCTTCCCTCACCCCGGTGGGGAATAGCTTACAGCATCTGGTATCCCCAGGCAGTCTCCCATCTGTATACTAACCAGGCTTGATCCTGCTTAGGCTTCAAATGCTTCAAACAATCGAGATCAGGCATGAACAAGATGATGTGGCCGCAGGCTGATGAAAAATTAACGTGCCAGGACACACTGTAATGTCAAACACCACAGTGGTTTCAGATGCACCCGAAACCACTGTCCATCAGGGGATGTGGATACCTGCCAGATCACTGAACCTGAGAGTGGTGCTCCTGCTTCACCCAGCTGCCTGTCTTTTTTTTTGGAACCGTTTAACAGGTATCCCAATAAACAGTCCTCCAAGGATGCAGGCCTAACCCAGTTGGTTTACCTCTATACAAGCCCTTAGGTATGCAAGTACCTAGGCATGCAAAACATGCAGGTATAAAAGTGCTCTTGCCATTCATGCATGTAGTACAAGCTCAATACGTTCATACGGATGTACCCTCAGGCAAACAAGCACCCTGGCAAATAGACCCATATGCATGTAGTACCATGTATTTAAGTACATTAGGTGAATAGTCCCAGAGAAAACAAGTACATATGTATACAGCTTAATGTAATAAACATGTGTATGCAGCACAAATGAAAACATGTCAGCATGTGTTTAAGCAATATTCTTCTATGGAAGCATGTGTTCATGCAAATATGCATTTTGGCAAAATATGAAAGTGTGCGTTGTATACACACATTCATGCAACCCGTGTCCATGGAAACAGGCAAGTATGCGTTTATTAAACTTGTTTATTCAACATGTAGCTATGTAGACATATATCAACATGCATCTTTATGCAAGCATGTATTTTTATGTGCGATCATGTATTTTTATATGATCCAGCATCTATATGCGATCCAGCATCTTTAAGCGAACAAGCATTTTTATACAATCAAGCATCCTTATGCGATCAAGCAGCCTTATGCGATCAAGCATTCTTATGCAACCATGGGGGTTATTCACCAAGGGCAAACCCACCCCACACCACAAGTGTACCGCAAGTGCACTCGGAAGTAAAGTCGCCGGGGATCCAGGGGGGATATGCAAGGAAAATTAAAAAAAAAAAAAAACACACAGCATTTTAGCCCACACGATTGGATGACAAAATCAGCAGAGCTTCCCCCGATTTCAGATCTACCTCCTAGATTCAGAGCGACTGCACCTCCAAGCGCACACGCAGTGCAAAGTGGATTTGCCCTCCACGAACAACTCCCCATGTATGTGAACATGTATAATCATGTATCTTTATGCAATCAAACATCTTTATGCGATCAAGCATTTATATGCGACCATGCATCTTTATGCGACTATGTAAAATGATGTATATCTATACAAACATGCCTAAACACGCATTTTTATGCAACCATGTATGCCTCTCTATGCGATCATGATCAATGTCCATTTATATAAACATGTCCAAACCTGCATCTTTATGCAAGCATTAATAACCATGCATCTCTATGCGATTATGCTTGAACATGTCTCTCCATGTAAATTCTTGTACATGTTTGCAAACACGAATAAACATGCATCTTTGTGCATCCATGCATGCTTAAGCAACCATGTATTCTTGTGCAACCATGATCATGCATCTCTATGCAAACATGTATAACCATGTATATTTATGCAAAACATGACAAAAAAAAATGTATCTTTGTGCAATCATGCACTCCGTGCATTCCAGCAACTGTGCATTTTTAGCAGGTTTTGCAAGCACCTGCTTAACTGAAGTTGGGCTCAACTAGACCTGCAGGATCTAGCCAAGCACATATGCACATATGCACTACACTGGAGATATGCCCACGTTTTCCAAAACGTACATATTTAAAACATGCATTTTTTTTTTTAACAACAAGATTGGTCTTTGAGAAAATATAATGTACAGAATACAATACGCGAAATTAGTATGCCAAATACACAATACAGTTATGCACGTATAGATAGTAAACAGCAGACAGTGTTAGCTTAGCATTAAGTATTATTCCATGTCAATGTCACCGGACAGGGGGGGGGGGGGGGGGAGGGAGGCAGTACCATAACATATAGAAATCGATTGCTCGATACAGAGGGGGGGGGGGGGGTGACAGGAGACAACATGCCCATCTCACACTACATATATTGCCCAACCTTAGAGCATCCAGATACATAGAGGGGGAGGTCAGATCGGGTCAGTCCACGGTTGCCAGACTTTGGCGAATTTTTGGGGACACCCTCTACTTATACAAGTTAATTTATAAACAGGTATAACTGCATTTATCGAGTTCTCCCAGGCTCTTATTGTAGGGGGGCGACTAGATGTCCACTTCAGCAGAATCACTTTTTTAGCATAGAATGGTAATAGGGCCAATAATAATTTGGTATAGCGGGGTCTCTGTTCGTCGTCTTGAATACCCAACAGAGCCAACTCTGCCGATAGAGAAATTTCCAACTGTAGTCGGACATTTACAAATTCCTCTATAGCAGCCTAGTATCCGGAGAGTCTAGGACAGTTCCAGAACATGTGAATATAGTCACTGTCCGGTGACTGGCACCGCTGACAATTCGAGGATCTCTGTGGAAACGTTCTGTGCAATCTCTGAGGTGTGATATATACCCTGTGCAGGAATTTGGTCTGGATTAATTTATCCCTAGAGGAGATCAGTATTTGAATACTATTTTCAAAGCACTCTTCCCATGATTCCCTGTCCAAGGTCGGAATGTCTGTCCTCCACTTAATCCACAAGGCCTCCATCTTAGGGAACCTTTCTTAAGTAATGTAAAGTATAGCGTAGACAAGGGCTTTTGCAGATCTTCTTGTGAGAGCAACTCCTCAACCGCATCAGCCTGAATAATAGGCGGGATTGGAAACTGCGCTTGAAAGGCATGTCGCAGTTGATAATAGCAGAAAAACATCCACCCCGGGAGATTATGTTTAATCGCTAGTGCACGGAAGGGGATAAGGGATCCTGATGCCATAATATCTTTTAAAACCTTGACACCAGACCTAGCCCACACCTGCGGATCCGGAACGGTCCGAAAATGCGGGAGGGCCGAGTTGCCCCACAATGGGCAGTATGGAGACCATTGGTTGTTGGCTAAGAACCTTTTCCTAGCCATTCCCCAGACTCGCAAGGTAGCCCCAGTAGGAGCAGGCAAGGAGGGAGTACGATGAAGCCCCTCGGTAGGCCAGGTTACTTAGTTCAGTAAGGGATCCCACGATAGGAGCAGGCAAGGAGGGAGTACGATGAAGCCCCTCGGTAGGCCAGGTTACTTAGTTCAGTAAGGGATCCCACGATAGCCGCCTCAAGACACACCGTCGCGTTGGCTCTGGATTGTTCGAACCACCACCTGACCGTGACCAGAACGGCCGCCCAGTAGTACACCATCAGGTTAGGTAAAGCTAGGCCTCCATAACTCACAGGGAGCTGTAAAGTGGATCGTGCTATACGTGGAGATGATCCCCTCCACAAAAAGGAGCCAATACACGTATCTAGATTCTTAAAAAAAACTTGTGGTATCCACGTTGGGCAATTTCGAAATATATAGTTGAGCTTGGGAAGGTATATCATTTTTAAAATATTGATCCTCCCAAGGAGATTCAGGGGCAGATTGGCCCATCGGGAACAGTGCTCTTTCAGTTGCGTAACTATTGGGAAAAGGTTGAGGCGCTGATATGCCTGGGGCTCTCTCGCTATTCTTATACCAAGATAAGTAAATTCTTCCACCCATCTCAATGCCGTCTGAGGTGCCAACTCTTTCGCCCGCCCATCTAAAGGGAAGAGGACTGATTTGGTCCAATTTATACGTATCCCTGAGAATTGCCCAAATTCGTCAAAGGCCTCCAGAGCAGCCTCCAATGAAGCATTGGCATCTTGCAGGTAAAGCAGGGTATCGTCAGCGTATAATGATATCTTCTCCTCCAGAGGGCCAATCTTGAGTCCCACTATGCGGTTGGATTCCCGGACCAAAATCGCCAGGGGCTCCAAGGCCAGCGCAAACAAGCTGGGGGAGAGGGGAGTGCCCCTCTGAAGGAGAAAGAAACTTGAAAGGGTATTGTTTACTCGAATCCTTGCCCTAGGGCCTTTATACAGGACACAGAGCCATTGCATGAAACGAGGTCCTATTCCAAATTTCTGCATTACCGCCCATAAATACTCCCACTCAACAGAGTCAAAAGCCTTTTCTGCGTCCAGAGAGACTATGACTCTAGTTCCTCTATTATCATGGGCGGCATCCAGATTCAGGAATAAGCGACGGATATTGATATTGGTACCCTTACCCGGCATGAAACCAGTCTGATCAATCTGCACTAGGTCTTCTATCACCTTACCAATTCTAATAGCCAGTATTTTTGCCAACAATTTAGCATCAGCATTGATAAGGGAGATAGGCCGGTAAGAGGCGCATTCCTCAGGGTCCTTGCCAGGCTTGGGCACCAATACGACAATCGCTTCGGATAACGAATCTGGGATGGATCCCAGTTCCGCAGACCGCAGCAGTAGCGAGGTAAGCCTAGGTGCCAGGAGATCCTGGTATGTGGTGTCAAATTCTATGGGGATGCCATCCGGTCCAGGGGACTTTCCAGATTGCATAGCACCCAGTGCCTCCTGAACTTCCTCTAAGGAAATGCCCCTATCTAACTCCTCGCGTTTCTCAGCTGTCAAGGAGGGAAAGGGAATCCTCTCCAGATACTGGAGTAGCTCATCACCGCTGAAGTCTGCTCTAGATGAGTACAGATTCTGATAGAACTCAAGGAACCTTGCATTAATTTCAACCGGGGTTGTCAATAGGCGACCATCTAGCGCCCTCACCCTTCCAATATGGGTCATATTATTCCTTCCCTTTGCTAACCAGGCCAATAGTCTTCCATTCTTATCACCGAATTCAAATACCCTCTGTGCACTATCCAGCATAGATTTTTGAGTTAGCTCGACTCTAAGAAGGGACAATTCCCTCAGAGAGTCCTGCCAGAGCACATAGCGATTCTGATCAGGGTTTTGTATATACTCCTCTTCCTTCAATTTCGCCTGCATCTCCAGGTGTCTCAGAGATTGCACAGAGTCACGCTTCTTGGTTGCTATGCGGGTCATATACCCCCCCCCCCTAAGCCAAGCCTTAAAAGCATCCCACTGTACCAGAGGCCCAGTGGACCCATCATTGTTTAGCCAAAAATTACATAAAGCCTCAGGGAGCTCTTCTTGAATGACAGGGTCCATAATCCAGTATTTAGACAGCCTCCACACTCTCTCACCCACCACATGGGAAAGTCGAATAGTAACCGATACCGGAGCATGATCCGAGATGCCTCTGGAAAGGATCTCAGAGGATTCAATCCTCCGAAGTAACGCAGAGGAGGCAAAAGCCAAATCAATGCGGGACATGGTCCGATATGTTGTAGATAGGCATGTGAAAGCCCTATCCAAAGGGTGATAGTGGCGCCAAACGTCTGTCATGTGGAAGGCGGATTCCCAATGAGAGAGTCCATGCTGGGGTGGTCCGGAAGCATGGAGTCTGTCAATGTCTCTGGAAGGGGCCAAGTTGAAATCACCCATAAATAATACATTTTCAACATTGTATAGTGTGACCTTTTGCATAAGTTCATGGAGGACAGCAACATCTGCCGGAGGTGGCAGGTACATCCCCACTATTACAAAAGGAATTTCTGAGATTAAAGCATGTAAGAGAATGTACCTGCCCCCCCCGGGTCCAACTTAACCTCCACAATCTGAAATGGTAGGGATCTATGCACCAGTATACTAATTCCTCTTGCATAATTAGAGTATGGTGCATGATAATGCGCGCCTACCCAGGCCTTTTTTAGACTGAGGATGCGAGAGCCGACAAGATGTGTCTCCTGGAGTATACACACTTGTGAGCGGAGTCGCCGCAGTTAGGCAACTACCAGGGAGCGCTTGCCAGCCGAATTAAGGCCTCTCACGTTCCAAGAAACCACCAAACACTTAGCCATAGGAGAGGTGCATCAATAAAAATAAAAACGACAAAATTTTAAAAGCATCCGCAGATAATAATTTCAAGGGGAAACTCTTCCCTCCCGGGCCACACTGGAGATCCATATCCCACAGAGCCCCAAAACAATTGAGCTCCGTGTGATAGGGAAATGCCAACATATACTTGCATATAAAGACCAACCGTGATTTGCATCTACATTCTTGAAAACAAAAATAATAAGTAAAAACAACGAAACAAAAAAATAACGTGGGTGCCCAAACATTAGCATCCCGAAACAACCCCCCCCTCCCACCCCATGCACCTCGTGAACATGAGGAGCATCTGGATCCCAAAACACCCATAATACTAGAGTTAGTAACCTAAGTTAGGGTTGTGAGCTTGGATAAAGACCTCACATCTTCCCCGATACCAGGGGTTATGTGTGAGTGTAGTAAGTTCCTTCTTAGGAGCTAGTAGAGTGAACAAAAAAGAAACCGAAAAAGAAAAAAGAAAAAAGTAACCAGGCATACGCAGAAAAGAGAGTTGCAGCAATCACCTGCCTAAACAGGGGCACATTCTTAGAGTCTGTTACCATAAAATGGCATAGTCCTCGTCCAGCACCGAGGGGATCCATAGAGAGTTCCAATGTAGTCCCAACCGAAGGTAAACAACCACCGAGAACTGAAGAGCGGTGTAATGGATATATTCCATGCTCCAAGGCCAGGCATACAATTTGCACCAAGGGCCGGCTGAGCGGAACATCAGGAACTGGGAACACTTTAGCATAATCCATGTCAGGCACGTTTACTGCAACCGGAGCACAAGCCCCTGACATATGGTAGCGTTCAAAGTCAGGAAACACACTGGAGAAGTCGGTCTAGTAAGGCAGGAAACATTTTAGCTGGTAAATCAGTGCACCGACCTTGCAGAGTAATCTTCTTATGGGGGCAAAGTGTCCAACCAAGCCGATGCATCCTTGGGGCTAGTAAAGAAACATGCTGTTTCCCCATCAATCACTCTTAATTTGGCCGGGAATAAAACATTATATTTTATACCTCTCTTCCGCAGGGCCACCTTTACAGCATCAAAGGATCGCCTCTGTCGTTGTGTTTCCATTGTATAGTCCGGGAATAGTAGGAGTTTGGTGTTCTGAAAGGGTAAATCTCCCGCAGCACGAGACGCCCTGAGTAACTCGTCACGGTCCCGAAAGTTTAATAGCCTGAGGATGAAAGTTCTTGGAGGGGCTCCCTCAGGGCCAGGTCTTGGCGGTACTCGGTGGGCTCTTTCAACCGCAAAGTAAGGGGAAAACTGAGCCGTCGGTAGCAGGGAGCGCAACAGCCCCTCCGCAAACTGTGACGGAGAACGGCCCACCACTCCCTCCGGCAAGCCCACGATCCTCAAATTGTTCCGGCGGCTCCGGTTCTCGGCATCCTCAGCTCGGTATTCGAGCGCCTTAACCTTAGTTTGAAGTGTGCGAATGGAAGCAGCATGGTCGGATACTGTGTCTTCCACCATCCCAACTCTGTTCTCAGCCTCCGTTACTCTGGAGCGGATCTTGTCCAGATCTTGCCGAATCAGGCCGACATCTAGCTGAAACTCCTCTATTTTTGAAGCCAAGGTGGATTGGCAGGAGGTAATGGCAGCTTGGCAGGTTGTAATAGCCGCCATGATCTCTGGCAGTCCCGGAGACGTCGACCCTGAGTTCTCCTCATGGTCTGTTTGCGACGCCATATTGCTATGGCGCGCAGGGGATCTCGTGGAGCAGGAGTTTGAGACAGTCTCTACGGGTATATCGGGGGGAACTTCAATTTCTTGCCCCTCTTCTGGTAGCCGGAAGCTTTAGAAGGCATCCAGGGATTATTAAGTCTCTTTTTTGCAGGTAGAGGTAGGGAAAACTGATAATTTACAGGATCACACTCCAGGAGAGCTCAGGAACACGTCCGCTCAGTCTTCCATCCCGGCCACGCCCCGAAAACATGCATTTAAATAACAAGATTGCAAGCGCACCTGCTTATAGAGCAGTCAACAATTTAAAGTGAACTGCTAACCATTCAGGGGCGTTTTAACTTTCAGATGTACAGTCCCCCCCGGATAAGCAGTAAATATGCAGCATAAAATCATGACTTGTCTTCACATAGTAAGAACTCACACTTTGTTAGTATCTTTAGGCTGCTGCTATGTCTCCAGAGGCCAACTGAACTTGTTGCCACATGGCATGGCCACCCTTCCACTAGGGCTGGGAGATTTTCTTAAAAAAAAAAAAAAAAAAAAAAAAACACCACACACCACACTCGATTCGAATTTTTTTTTTGGACACCGCGCCGGTCCTGAGGCGCTGCGGGCATGAGTTTTTAGGCGAGGCCGCAGCCTCGGCCTAGTCCGCGGTGTCCGGCCAAAGCAGCGGCCTTGCGTAAAAACCTCATGCCCGCAGCGCCTCAGGACCGACGCAGTGAAAAAAAAAAATATTTAAAATTATAATATATATATATATATATATATATATATATATATATATATATATATATATATATATATATATATATATATATATATATATATATATATATATATATATATATAATCGATTTGCTTACATTTTTAATTGATTTGACCTCTCAACTCAATTCAAGATTTAAATCTATTTTTTCCCCAGCCCTACCTTCCACTTCCTGCCTAAATAAAAAAAATAGGCCATAAAAATAGGCCATACTGAGCGAGCCTGCGCACTCTAGTGGCTGGAGGATAAACCGCAGTCCACATAAGTAAGAGTACATAACATGATTAAACTACACACTGCTCCCAGTGGCCACTGGGAGAACAGACAGTCAGATTTCTCCCTCTTTTTTTTTTTTTAAAAAAAAAAAGAGAAATTGCAAACAAATGCAGACTTACCATACCTGCTGCAGGACTCTGAACATAAACAGGAGTCCAATCTTCTCCCATCACGGCGAGCTGTCATACCAGACTTTCAGAGACTGGGTCCCCCAAATCTGGAGTCCACTCCCCTGGACTTATATAGCACCCTGCAGAAAAGCACCTTGGTCAGCACAAACACTGCACAGGTTTCCATTACGCAGGGTCCAGCTCCGTAAGGCTACATTGCAGGCAAAACCTAAGGAATCGTCTCTCTTTCCCATGAGGCTCGGGTATCATCCATTTTAGCCTTCATGCCATCCGAATGGATCCGATCAGAACGCCCTTTACTGGGACATCATTAAGTTTTGAAGAGCTTCAAACAGCCATGACCATCACCTTCAAGACACTGGTGAAAAAAAACTGGAGGTACTTCCTGTATGAGAGGGGTTATATGGGGGGGGGGAGACGACTTTCTATTGGTTGCCAGTGTCCAATCAACTAAACGTAGCGTATAACCCAGATAGTCATTATTATGGTGCTCTGTGTCCTGTGATGTATGATAAAGAAATAAGGTAATTTTGAAATTGATGGCAGTACCACATCTCAATAAAAGTTGATCCTGGGGCGTGGTCTGGACATGGCCGTGTAGAGACGTGTGCTTGCTGAGCTCCTGGCCGTCTCCCATCTACCCAAGCTTATCTAGCGCCATTTAATACATTATCTCCCAAGAAGTGCACAGCTAAGCGGAACACGAAGAGCACGAAGGGCACAAAACAGACTCCAGTTACTCCATCCCCGGGTGAGATCCAGCGATTTATCCAGCTTCCCCAGTCAGACTCCTCAGAGTTTAAGATGGCAGACGCACGTGCCTCGCATTCCGAAGGCCTAGATTTTCTCGCCTATCCTGCTTCCCCCGCAGAGTCCTCAAGCACGGAGATATACCCTGCCATTCCACCAGCTTTCCTGTCAGACCCGCGGAATTCGCCTCATCTGCCCCTAACTTAGAGCGGATGCTGAGCTGAAATCTATCCTTCAGGCACTGCTGACTAAAGCAGACAGAGGCCCTGATAGGGCACGTGGAAGCTACACACAGGAAGGAACTTTGCGCCATTAAACAGGACGTACAAGCCCTTACCACCAGAGTCACAGCGGGGGAAACTTCTCTGTCCACGACAGACCAGAGAGTAACTGCTCTGGAGACACTCCAAAGCTCCCACACAGAGGCAGCGGTGTGCATGCAATTACATCTGGAGGAGAAGGAGGACCGGAGTCGACGGAACAACTTGTGGCTCCGGGGTCTGCCGGAAGCTGCAGACCCAGCATATCTAGCGGACATGGTCACCGACATCTTCCAGAGAATGGCGGGTGAGCAACTACCAGAAACTGTGGAATTAGACCGGATTCATAGAGCTCTGGACCCCAGGTCGAACGATCCCGCTAGACCTCGAGATGTGATCTGCAGATTGCATCACTATATGCACAAAGATATTATAGCCCGAAAAGCATGGGAAACAGGAGACCTGGAGTTTGGCGGCACATCGGTCAAAATCCTACCAGACCTCTCCAGAGCAACACTGCAGCGCCGAACCCTCCCGAAGCCGCTTTTAGACCTAGTCAGGAGGTTGGATGTCACCTACCGATGGGGCTTCCCCCTATCGATCACCTTCCGCAAGGACCAGCATTCCTTCACTCTCCGCTCACCAGAGTCCCTCCCAGCCCTCTTCACCTTCCTGGCGTCGGAACCAAATTGCAGTCCCAGACTGGCTGGCTTTCATCCAGCAATCGCACGTCCGTGTGGACCATGCTACACCCGGCAGTGTATACCAACCCAGGCCACAAAGGAGCCACCGCCGCTCACGAGCACCATCCCTGGAGGAGACACGCGAGTTGTGAGTAGCCCTGCGCTGCACAAAAGCTGTCTTGCACTAGTATACTATTTGTCCTGCCTACCGGCTGTGCTGCATTTACTATTTCTATTTTTTCTTCCCCCTTGTTGGGACACACGTTACTTTCCCCCAGCACATTGCCAGCCTCCTCGCAGCTACGCTATGGCACATATGTTATGGAACCATCTAGGGGTGCAACAGATAGTCACCATTCCGTGATCCGAACAGGTCAACCTGTTCAGATCGGCACACCACGCGATCCGCTGCCTCAGCCTTAGGAAAGGCCGCGGCTTCGGCCTAGCTTCAGAGCGTCGGCCATCTTGGTACACCCGGCGGCCATTTACCACGTGATCGCTCCGTCAAATGATGGCGCGATTACTTGTAAACAAACCGGCATCATCTCATGACACCGGTTCCTCTCTCCCCTCTGTGTACTGATTTGTACAGTGGAGGGGAGAGATCGGATGGCAGCGGCGATGTGAGCTGGATCTGTAGTGCCCACAGCGCTGCTCTGTGACAATTGCAGTCACATCCATGGATCCCATCCATCCATCCATGCTCAGCCATCCCTCCATACTCTGCCAATACCCAGCCATACTCTGCCAATACCCAGCCATACTCTGCCAATATTACAGTGGGGGAGATGTCCATTACAGTGGGGGAGATGACGTGGATATTACAGTGGGGGAGACTTGGTATAGTATATGTTGAACTTGATGGACTTGTGTCTTTTTTCAACCTCACCTACTATGTAACTATGGATATGACGTGGATATTACAGTGGGGACTATATGGTGGTGGAATTTTCACAGGTTTTTGCAAAATTCAATTATTATTTGCTGATCCGAAAAATGATTCGATCCGTGACTCTGATCCGAGGAATGATCCAATCCGTGAGTTTTTTGATCCGTTGCACCCCTAGAACCATCTTATCACTGTGGGATACACCCTACCACCTGCACCCTGCCAGTGGAGTGCGCCACCATGCCAGATAACTGTTCGCACATGACAAGGATATTTCTATCCCCTGTGCACTACAGGTGCAGAAATGCACTTCCCCAAGGCACCTGCAAGCAGCCCAGAAGGTCTTTGTGCCTTAATGTTTTTGTTGGAGTTTCCCCAGTATTCAGACCGGACATGGGTAGTCTTAGCTCCTTTATCTGTGTTCAGATGCTAGGTCTGCTTCTCAGGGCGCAGCCTACATAACAATATACACTGCGATACTACTTAGTTGCATATTGAATGTTGTAATGCTGTATGCGGGGTAGGTTGATGGGAGGGATGTGGGGTAAAGAGGCTGGTTTGCACCCACACTGTCTCCCGGGGGTCACGGGAGGCTGTTGGGAGCTGTGGACACCCCACCCCGCTCGGCTGGAGCATCAGCCCCCCTTCGAGGTGTTGATGGGACCCCCTCCCTCTGCTGACCTGTGGGACTCATGGGGGTGGGGCCTGGTGGAGCCATGAGCTTCACAGCGAGGGCAATGTTCAGACACTATTGATGCCTAAAAAAAAAAAAAAAAAAAAGTTTCTTCTTTTTTATTCAGCTACCAGGCTTTGTTCCACTCTAATGTTATGTATAGCTTGGGGGAAGCCTTTATACGCCTCAGGTGCCCCAGGCATTCCAGAGTCAGAGAACCCAGCTAAACATCTATTCAGGGCATTCAGCCCCCACGTAGTTAACTACATAATGTTGAACCATGCCACAAGGGCCCTCATACCCATTAGTGGGGAATAGGTAGACTTTAACAGATGGTATGCAGCCCTCATGGAACACATTGTGCCATCTGGGGAATCCTCCTCAGCGCAATGCGACTCTGACGCTCTATGGTCATTCCTGGTTTGTTGCTTTTTTGTGTTTAGGTTATAATTTTTCCACCATTAATGCTTCTAATTGTACTCAGGATCCTTTCCTCCACCTATCTTCTCTTTTAGTTTTTACTTACCTCTCCCTCCTTCCTCCCCTTTCCTTCTACCCTCCCATCCCCTTTCCCCCTCTCCCCCCTACAACGTGGCGATGGAATCTATAAAAGTGGTGTCGTTAAATGCAAAAGGTCTTAATATACCTGAGAAAAGACGCATGCTTTAAAAGGACTTAAAGAGTTCTCACGCTGATGTTGCTTTTATCCAGGAGACTCATTTTAAAAAAAGATAAACTCCCAATTCTCAAAAACAAGTGCTTCCCCTTGACATACAACTCTAATAACTCAAAAGCCAAGACTGAAGGGGCTTCCATAGTGCTGTCCAGTAAAACTACCATGGCAGTGCTAAGCTGTCATTAAAGATGATCCCGGACGTTTTGTATTCCTTAAGGGACTTATAGGTATATAAGTGCAAATTACCTTGGCAACGCTTTATTCCCCAATGACCGTCAGGATACCTTTCTCCAACATGCCCTGGAAAAACTCATGGAGTTCACGGAGGGCCAGCTGATACTGGGTGGAGACTTTAACGTCCCCCTGATCCCCTCCTCTGGTTTTTCCTCGGTCCCCCCAGCTTCCAGGAAGTGGATAGCTAACTCCCTACATAAAGCTCAGCTGGTTGATGTATGGCGCCTACAACATTCAGGTGAACAAGATTATACATTCTACTCCTCCCCGCATAAGATCTACACCAGGATAGACTACTTCTTGATCCCCCATCGCCAGCTACATTCAGTGTTTGATACTACAATCGGGCACATAACGTGGTCGGATCATGATCCCATCTTCCTGGTATACACACTCTCCGGAATGTTTTCCTCTAGATCCTGCTTTTGGCGTCTAAACAAGAGTCTCCTGCAGGTCCCAGAGGTGATGGCAGACGTATCTAAGGAGTTGACCTTGTACTTCCAAACGAACGACTGCTCGGGCTGTGATCCAGGCACCCTCTGGGAAGCTCAAAACTGTTCTCAGAGGGATAATCATCAAACATGCCGCGCAAATTAAAAGAACGGCATGAACAGCTCACCCGACTCCTTTCTAAGTTGTCCTCCGCTGAGTCTCGTCACAAACATGCCCCCTCTCACGCGCTGGAGATGGAGCTTGGGTTGTTACGCAAACAGATCACAGATTTACTACACTATAAGGACAAGGCAACATTACAATTCTGTCATAGAACAAGCTGCGAGGCTGGGGGACAAATGTGGGAAGGTGTTGGCTAGGTTGGCCAGGGAACACAAGCTTTCCGCTTACATCCCTCAAATTATGAGCTCCAACGGCTGGAAAGCTACACTACCCATACAAATTTCACAGGAGTTCAGAGATTTCTACTCCATTTTTTACAACCTACCAAACAGAACACCTCCCCAAGCTGACATTGAGGACTATATAACGAGTTCTCAACTACCGTCACTTCCTATAGAGGTTCAGGAAGAACTAGACTCCCCTATTACTCTAGAGGAATTCCAGCTAGCTGTTGGAGCTATGAAACCAGGTAAAGCCCCGGGCCCGGATGGCTATACTATACAATACTATAAAACCCCTCCTCCCACTAATAGGACCACATATGGTGGCGTTTAACGCAGTTGGAACTAATGCCATCTTCCCTAGAGACACTTTGAGGACTCATATTTCGTTAATCCACAAAGGGGGTAAAGACCCTACTTCTTGCGTGAACTACAGGCCGATTTCACTTTTAAATAATCGACTTAAAACTGTTCTCTAAGATTTTAGCTACCCAGCTGGCACAGCATCGACAGGAGTTGCTCCATCTTGACCAGGTGGGTTTTATCCCCACCAGGAAGGCAAGAGATAACACCACCAAAGCACTTAACCTCCTCCATGTAGCAACCTCTATGGGTGCCCGTGTGTTTTCTTAAGCATCGATGCCGAAAAGGCATTTGACCGTGTGAATTGGAACTTTGTTTTCAGTGCTCCGCCACACTGGTATCAGGGAAAGGATGCTCAGCTGGACAGGCAAGATCTACTCCAACTCGACAGCCCAAGTGAAAGTAAATGGCCTACTCTCTGACCTCTTCCCCATTGGTAATGCAATGAGGCAAGGGTGCCCTCTATCACCCCTTCTCTTTGCTCTATCTCTAGAGTATCGATGGGTGATACTCAGTGTAAAATATCAGCCTATGTGGACGACATGAGAAGAGGGAAACACAGGAAGCACCAACCTGAGTGTAGTATATTGAATGCAATTTATTAGCAAGGTAAGTAATGCACTTACAGAAAACAAGTTAAAAACAGGCTCATCTGTATAGGGCGGTGTTGCCGGGGGTAGTCCGGCATCTAAAACGAGCGTCCACGGGTATGGCAGATGTGTAGGGGAGCCGCAATCCATCCTGTGGCCACCAGAAAGTCGGCCTGGGCCGCCGTGGAACGCGAGGAGATGACGTCACCGGGAGCAGAGAAACACCAAGGGAAGAACGGCTGGGAGAACGAGGCTGCCAAAACCTCCTTCGGGAATTTAAGATATACGGTGTGACAGACCTAGCCGGGAGAGAGACTTTGAGGGGACTGAATGCTAGCCTCTTGCCGATCGATCGTGGGCCCTGGCAATTGGGGGAACGGTGCTCTTTGTGAGCTGTATGCCTGGGGACTCTTGAGGTGGTATTACTGTGGATTCGGGTCCTGGTCCCCCAGGACACACAGACGCTGGGGACCCTGGATTTGCCATATTAGAAATAGTGGCTGATTCATAATGCTGGGACAAACACTGTTAGGAGATGCTGATGTCAATTCCAGCCACCTGTCTGTCTGTTGCCTGCTAGAATGTGTATTGTAAATAAGTCTCTAGTATGGGATCCAAGAGTCATAAGATCCCCATTACTCTGCTATTGTGATAATGTTGATTGGGTTTTCTGAGCTACAAGACGGCCAGTCTGGCCTAAAGGTCAGGTCTGAGTCATCTAGGCTGTCTAAAGGGATTAGTTAATTAGCCCATGTTAATTAGGTTTCTGGTCACAGGTGTATGTTCAGAGTAATATGAGCAGGAGGTATACACCTCCTCTTTTACTGTATAAAAGAGCCTGTATTGTTCAATAAAGGAGATTCCTGGTTGAACTTACATACAGCCTGCCTGGTGTTTATTCTGAGCTATACAACTGGATTAGAATGGCACATAGCTGTAGTTCTAGTCCCGGAGCATCGGATGACCGAACCATCAGATGTTGCGATCTGCAGTCTGATTCTATAGCCGCAGAGGAGTGTCGGGAGAGTGGAACCGAGCAAGCAGGGGCTCGTTACATACGGTACTCTTTCAAACTTGAAAATCAATTTTTCTAAATCTGAAGCCATGGGAGTCGTAATTTCACACACACACACCCTTTCAACTGGGCCGAGGGCTTGATTGGCGACGCCATGCGGTATCCAAACTTTGGGTACAAATACTCAAACTCAAACCAAAATACCCTTGAAGAGTGCTCTATGGTGCTATGATTCTTTACCTCAAGAGATGAAATCTCATCCACCGAAGAATTCATATCCTTGCATGACTCAGGCTGTGACCATGCCTCTAAGTTTGTCACTGCGGGGCGGTGGCCCTCCATTGCGGAGTTAACCAACCTGGTGGGCCCCTACAAACTTTCATTTTGAAAAGTGGCGCAACTGCACCATTTCCTGCACTCTATCCCAACCCACAGAGCTTCTCTCGTCAACTGACGACCTTTGAAGAGTACTGCTCTGGGACTGAGCCTCTATCCCAAGTTCTCTCCAAAACATATTACCTTTTGAACACACCCTCGGAACAACCACATCTACTCTGTCTGGAGAGATGGGAGACGGATCTCAACTGCAAGTTCTCTGCAACACAAAAACAATACATCAGATTTACCCTTAAATCATCCCTGTGTACCAAAATACAGGAAATGAATTTCAAAATATTGACCAGATGGTACCTCATGCCCTGTAGGCTATGCAGGTGTTACCCGGCCACTTCGGACCATTGCTGGCGTTGTCAGGGGGACGAGGGGTCATCGCTGCACATCTTCTGGTCTTGCCCTACATTTGGGAATTTCTGGGGAGATGCCCATCGCATTATGCAGAAATTGACAGAATACAATATACCAGACGATGCTGCATTTTTCCTACTACACCTTTCAAAAATCCCTGCTAATACCTACAAAAAAAATCTACTGTACAGCACTTGCTAAATGCCGCTAAGTCCTGTATACCTCTTTACTGGAAACACCGATGCCCACCAACAACCACGAGTTGGCTGCGAAAAGTAGAGAATATAAACAGGATGGAGGATTTGATCCTTACTGCGCAACATAACTGTGAGAAATACACAAAGACCTGGAGCCTTTGGAACATGTTTATCCTCTCCGATGAGGGGAAAACCCTCCTTGGATAATAGATCACTCATGAGCTGCTGCTATAGTCCTGAGCCTCAGTTGCCCCTTACCTGCTTCCCTTCCCCTTCCCTCTCCCCCTACTCTGCTCTTTCTGCTCTATTTCTGACTATATTTTATTCTCTGTTAATATTTAAGAATAAAGGGAAAAGAGATTGGGGAGACCCTGTTACCCCTTTGCACTTGCACGATAGTCATGTTACACTAGTTAGTGAGCAAGTTAATCGCAATCTCTGTCTTGACTTGTACCAATGAGTAATATGATAATGTAAGATGTTCATTGATGTATTACGAACTAAACTACATGTTTACAATCTCAATTACCTTTATACTATTGTTGAAAGGGCGAGACCCCATTATTACAATAAAAACTGTATTTGGAAAAAAAAAAAAAAAAAAAAAAAAAGTTGATCCTGCTGGATCCCAACTATCAAGTCATATTACGCTTTATGCAAGGTGTTCCTCACTCCATCATACACTTTTTTTTTTTTTTTTTTTTTTAGAAAAATTACACAGTAGCCTGAGTGTTCCCAGAGTTAAGCCACAGACTAACACATGAGTACCACACACCACTAACATTCAAACCTCTCAATCCTGGGTTGAAGACACTGACGATATTCAGAATGATCATCCAGCGTCACCTTATACAAAAAAAAAAAAAAAGTATAAAATGTTTTCAGTCACACAACTTTCACCCAGGATTCTTTCGGTCTTATAAGAAATATGTGTGAATAGTGGATGAAGGCTGCATGAATGCAGTGTGTAATTTTTGAATAGACCCCTCTGAAAAGTCTCTGAAAATGCCAAATATTCCTCAAGTGGTTGTTGAAGCAGTGGCATATTATCCATGGGTGCAACGTGTTCACAGCACACAGGCCCCGAGGAGGCCCACTGTGCTCTGACACACACTGCACCCATGGAAGCCTTAGGACGCCAAGATGGGGGAGCACCTTTACCTGTGTACTGTAAAGGGATCCCCTGCACACACAACCAACGGCACAGCGAGCAGAGGGGAGGCCGGTCCCAGAGAGAATATAGGAGCGGAGTGCTGCATCGATAACGAGAAGTGCTCAGTTAAGCAGCGGGAATCTCAGCTTGCAGGTGGATGGCTGGACGATCCATGCAGAGTGCCCGCCCTGCCGCCTGGATGGAGCAGGGGTCAGACAGGAGGCTGCGGGAAGGGGAAAGAAGGGGAGGAGGGGAAGCCGAGCACTGGAGGTAAGCGGGGGGCACAGGGCACATTCTTTGAAGTGGCAGGATGTATCTGGCGACTCAGCTCTTTCGCTGTGAGAAGATCGGGCTGGGAAAAGATTGGCAGAAGGAGAGCAGCAGCTGTAAGAGCTAGATTCCTGCCTGAAACCCTTCGTCTCCTGATCACCGCCATCCTCGTGGTGACTACCCACTACCATACACTCCGTACCCCTCTCCCTGCACATACTACCCACCACCATACACTCCACACCACTTTCCTGCATATACTACCGACCGCCATCCACACTATGCATTCCTCTTTAACATTACCACATTCTGCACTATAAACGTCATCTCAGACTCTATTTAACCACACCCTCTTTAAGTCACGCCCAATATTTAGCACAATTTAAATCACGTCACACTTCACGTGCTGCACTTTAATGTTCCTCAAGGTATAGGGCCCATTTTTTATCTTGCACACAGGCCCACTGATTTCAAGATACACCCTTGTGTTGAAGCATTTTGTTTTGGAAAACATCTCTATCTCACTATACAGACAGTCCCAGAGTTACAAACATCTGACTTACGACTCATACTTACAGAGGGAAACAGGAAGCAGGAGGAAATCTACCCCAGGAAGGGAAATTCACTCCTGTAAGAGTTATCATGGGAAAAGGAGTATCTACTGAAGCTTTATCACCAATCCTTGTTTCCACGACAACCCAAAATTTTCAAAATCCAGTTGTTGTAAGGGACAGAAAGCGAGGTGGAATCTTCTGACCAGGGGCTCAGACAGCAAAACAAACATTACAGGGGTGTTAACCCTTCCCTATGCTATCCAAGAAAAAATAAATAATGTAAAAACACACTTAAAAAAATGTTTTACCTGTTCCAACTTGCATACAAATTCAACCTAAGAACAAACCTACAGAATCTCGTTTGTAACCCGGGGACTGCCTGTAAATACAGATTATTACTACACCTTAGCTTAGTATTTCTGATTTATGTGCAATTTCATCCAAAAGAAAGTATTTAGGTTATTTATTTTGCCCTTTCAAAATAAAGAGTAAAAGCTATCATGTCATATAGTCTAAAGAGGAACAGCTTAAGTTAAGGACTTCTTACCAGATTTCTGTGTGGTAGAAACTTCAGGAATCTTAGGACAATACACCTCTGAAAAAAAAAAAAAAAAAAATATCATTGTTAGTGGAAATTAGCAAAATAGTAGGGTGCAAGGAAAGTATGCAATATAGAATTGAATCTTTTTAATGTATCATCAGCAATTAGGCTCTACTCACACCTATTCAGGTGCAAAAATTTGCACGTGTTCTTGCACTTTGTGGTTCATCGTATTTAGGGCAGCCCATTCAACCAGATTTTCTATGTGTGTTTTTCCTCCAATATGGGAGAACCCCCTAGATGTACCGTTTACATTAGGAGAAATAATGGAGAAAATCCAACACCTGCAAACTAAAAAAAGCCAGTGGGATGGATGGAATATTGCCAGAAGAGATTAAACACGGCTCCCCAGATGTACATGCTGCAATATGTATTGCCGAAACAACTAGTTGATCAATAACTAATCGATTATGAAAATAGCTGTCAACTATTTTCATAATCAATTAGTTGGTCAGCCGATTAGTTGGCCTGCATACAGAATGCATTATTTGTTTACATATCAGGAATTAGAGTGAAGCACACATACAGCTCAGTACACCATCCATACATGTCAATAAGTGCCTGAGAACTTGTGAATGTGTGAGGAGCAATGCCTCATGGGACATGTAGTCCAGGGCAGGAAGTGAGTGGTTCTAAAAGGCAGAAGTTTTTTTACCTTGCTATAGGGGCACTCAATACTATACTTTGCAGCTTGCTGTTGGAGCACTCTGAAGGCAGGAGGAGCCAGAAGCGTCAGTGGGGGACCCCAGAAGAGGAGAATCAGGGCTGCTCTGTGCAAAACCATTGCACAGAGCAGGTAAGTATAGCACGTTTGTTGTTTAACCGCAAGGAGAGCCGATCAGTGGCATCTCCTTGCAGCGAACAGTCAGATATGTAATTAGGGCACTGATCATCAGTGCCTTGATTACAGTAAAGCCCCCCAGTGCCACCAATCAGTGCCCATTAGTGATGCTAGTCACTGCTGCCTTTGTGTCCATCAGTGCCTACTCATCAGTGCTGCCAAGCAATGCACATCAGTGCCGCCTATCAGTGCAGCCTCATCAGTGAAGGAGAAAAATTACTTATTTACAAAATTTACTGACAGAAACTAAGAAAAAAAAATTGTCAGGTTTTTTTTTTTTTTGTAAAAAATAAAAAAACCCAGCAGTGATTAAATACCACCAAAAGAAATCTATATTTGTGTGAAGAAGATAAAAAATTAATTTGGGTACAGTGTTGCACGACCGCACAATTGTCATTCAAGTGCGACAGCGCTGAAAGCTGAAATTGGCCTAGGCAGGAAGGGCATGAAAGTGCCCTGTAGGTAAGTGGTAAAAAAAAAAAAAAAAAAAACACCACACACCACACCCACTCATAGAATCCCTAGCTATCCTGAACCGTGCGTCAGAGGCGGTTAAAGGGATATCGGTGAGTCCACTGATGCAGAAACTTTTTCTCTACGCAGATGATGCCCTCCTTTGCTTACAGGACGCGTCTTCCTCTTTAGAAGCGGCCTTGGAAATGAACTGTTTCTGTTCTTTTTCGGGCATTCAAATTAAATTGGACAAAATCACTCCTTTTTCCGCTCTCTCAATCCCTTCCACCGGTGGCAGCCCACATTCCATTAACCACTTAACGACCGGCCACTGTATATATACGTCATTTTTTTGAAGATGGATATCTCGGTAACAGCAGCAGCTGCTGCCACAACCGAGGTATCCATCTTTGTGGCCGGCGTTTCTGTACACGATAATGGTGGTCTCTGCGGTGGGTTCGCCGCGAGATCACCGTTATCGGCGGCGGGAGAGGTGACACCCCCCCTCCCGCCGCTCTCCCGCGCCCTCCGCCACTTACCGTAGCCGTCGGTAGCGGCGGAGGAGATCGGGACCTGTTAGTGCTTCGGTATAGAGACGAATGAGGCCAAGATGGCGCCCACCCGTCTCTATACCATAGGACGGCCGGAGCGACGTCATTACGTCGGCTCCGTCCACTTCTCTTAAAGGCACAATTTTTTTGTGTGTCATTTTTTTTAAACGACTTTTTTTTTTTTTTTTTTTGCATTTTAGTCCAAATATGAGATCTGAGGACTTTTTGACCCCAGATCTCATATTTAAGAGGACCCGCCATGCTTTTTTCTATTACAAGGGATGTTTACATTCCTTGTAATAGGAATAAAAGTGATCCAAATTTTTTTTTTTTTTAAACAATGAAAAAAAAAATTAAAAAAATAAATAAATAAAAAAATTTTAAAGCGCCCTGTCCCGACGAGCTCGCGCGGAAGCGAACGCATACATGAGTAGCACCCGCATATGAAAACGGTGGTCAAACCACACATGTGAGGTATCACCGCGACCGGTAGAGCGAGAGCAATAATTCTAGCCCTAGACCTTCTCTGTAAACGCAAAACATGCAACCTGTAGAATTTTTTAAACGTCGCCTATGGAGATTTTTAAGGGTAAAAGTTTGACGCTATTCCACGAGCAGGCGCAATTTTGAAGCGTGACATGTTGGGTATCAATTTACTTGGCGTAACATTATATTTCACAATATAAAAAAAAAAATTGGGCTAACTTTACTGTTGTCTTTTTTTTTTATTCAAAAAAGTGAATTTTTTCCAAAAAAAGTGCGCTTATAAGACCGCTGCGCAAATACGGTATAATAAGGGAAGAAGGATGCATGAATGTGCCTAAAAAAAAATAAAAAAAACATTTGGAATTTTTTTTTTTTTTTAACTTACCTTTAAATGCCTGTTGCTAGGGGGTCCCTCATAGTCTGCCTCTTTCAGTGCCTGGGCTGGTGACATCACTTCCCCTCAACGCAGAAAGGGCGTTGAGGGGAAGGGCAGCTCTGCTCCCTCCCTCTTGTCAAACATCTGGGACACATTACAGGTCCCAGATGACTGAGCGGCCAATTGCGGCACGTGGCCCTGTTCGCGCATGCGCAGTGGGTGCCCGGCTGTGAAGCCACAGCCCGGCACCCACAGTTGAAATGCCAGGGCCGCCGAACGGTGGAGGAGACGAGCAGGGCTTCTATCCCCCGCATCGCTGGACCGTGGGACAGGTGAGTGTGTCTTTAGAATGTGGGTTTCAATAGCCAAGCCGTTTAAATTTAGAGACCGTAAGGAAGGATGGAATATCGGTCCCTGAGAGAGCAGATCTGGCCGTAGTGGGCCCTCCACTGCCATCTTTACGATTTCTGCGTACCATGACCTTCTGGGCCATGCTGGTGCCACCAGAATTAATCAGCTTTCTTTTCAGCTTGATCCTGTAAAGAAGGCGAGACAGCAACTGAATAGGGGGGGGGGGGGGGGGGGGATGCATAGATCAGTGAGAACTGATCCCAAGGGGTTACCAATGCATCCATTCCTCATATGAATGGATCCCTTGTTCTGGCCACAAAGTTGACCAACTTCGTGTTGAACCTGGATGCTAGAAGATCCGCGTCCGGAGTCCCCCATCTTTGGCAAACAGCCCGAAATATGTCGGGGTGAAGAGCCCATTCCACTGGGAATAACTGCTGCTGACTTAAGTAGTCTGCCTGCCAATTCTCTACTCCCGAAATGAAGATTGCAGAAAGGCATGGAACATTCCTTTCTGTCCAAGTTAGAATATGGTTCACCTCTCTCTGTGCTGAGAGACTTTTGGTACCCCCTTGGTGAATGATATAGGCCACAGCTGTGGCATTGTCGGTTGAATCCTGACAGGACAAACCCGAAACCTGAAAGTCCAGGCCTTTAGAGCCAGACGTACTGCCCGAATCTCTAGGATATTGATGGGCAAGATTCTTTCAGTTCTTGACCACTGTCCTTGGACAGTTGTCTTTTCTAGTACTGCTCCCCATCCTGAAAGGCTGGCATCTGTCGCTAACCACTTTCCAGATGACTGGTCTGAAGGATTTTCCTTTCAGCAGGTTCTGGGTTAATAACCACCAAAGTGAGGCTTTGGCCACTCTTGGGGACAGCCGCATTGGCCAATCTAAAGCTTGAATTGTTTTATTCCAAGCAGACAGGATACGGTTTTGCAACCGTTTTGAATGGAACTGGGCATAGGGAACTGCTTCGAATGAAGCCACCATCTATCCCAACAATCTCATACAAAGGCGAACAGAAGGACCCTTCTTTGCCCTGACTACCTGAACCAGCTCCTTTATGGCACTGATTTTTGCCTGGGGTAAAAATACCCTCTTCTGGGTTGTATTTATGACCAGACCCAAGTACTCTAGTCTTCTTACTGGTTTTAAAGAAGAAGACTTCTCTAGGTTGAGGACCCAACCTAGGTATTCCAGTAAGTTGATTGTGGTGACCAAGCTTTGGTCTAAGCAGGCTACCGACCGGTCTATTAAGAGCAGGTTGTCTAGGTACGCTATAACAGTTATAACCTGGGCCCTTAATCTGGCCAGAGGAGGAGCCAGGACCTTTGTGAACACCCGAGGTGCAGTAGCTAGACCAAAAGGCAGAGCTACAAACTGAAAATGACGTCTTTCCACTTCGAAACGCAGATATTTCTGATGAGCGGGGAAAATAGGTACATGCAGGTATGCATCCTTGATGTCTATTGATACCAGAAGTTCTCCTTCTTGTATGATGGAGACTACTGATCGATTGATTCCATGCGAAAAGATCCAATTTTTAGGAACCAGTATAGATCCTTGAGATCTAGGATGGGTCTGACATCCATTTGATCTGAGGAAATGGGAATTCTCAAAACTCTAGTTTGTAACCTAGAGTTATTGTGGAGGCCACCCATCTGTCCTGAAAATCCTCCTGCTAGACCCTTGAGAACTGTAGCAGTCTTCCCCCCAACTCGAATGAGCAGGGGCGCCCCTTCATAAAGGGGCTTTAGCATTCTGTCTTGTAGACTTCCTCCCCCAGGACTTCTTTTGTCCCTGGGGTTGACTGAGTTTTACCTCTTGAACCTGACGGTGGAGGCCGTCGGGACCACCTGGAGGCTGATGCCAATGGCACTGGAGAAAAAGCCTGTTTAAATGAGGGACGTTTACTCCTTTTCTTAAAGCGGAGTTCAGCTGAAATTTATTTATTTTTTTTTTTTTTTAAAGTCAGCAGCTACAAATACTGCAGCTGCTGACTTTTAAAACATGGACACTTACCTGTCCAGGGCGCCCGCGATGTCGGCACCCGAGGCCGAACCGTCTCTCAGTCCTCGGGTGCTGCCGCCTCCATCTTCGGTAAGGGAATCAGGAAGTGAAGGCTTGCGGCTTCACTTCCCGGTTCCCTACTGCGCATGCGCGAGTCACGCAGTGCAATACGGATGGTCCCTGCTGTCTCTGGGACCCGTGTGTTTCCCAGCAGACAGCGGGGGGGGGGGGCAGGAAGTGGCGTAAATAACCGCAGATTCTGCGGCTATCTATGCCGGAAGTGGGTACAGATACCTGTAATATACAGGTATCTGCACCCCCCTCCCCCCTGAAAGGTGCCAACTGTGACACCGGAGGGGGGGGGGGAGAAATCCGATGAGTGGAAGTTCCACTTTTGGGTGGAACTCCACTTTAACTGGTAAAAGGGTACCTTTCCCACTTGAGATTTTTTGGATATAAATTGTCCAAATCTTCCTCAAACAGGCTTACACCACGGAAGGGAAAACCAGCCAGGAGCTTTTTGCATTCCATTTTAGCTGACCAATTTTTCAACCATAAGATTCTACGCATATGCACCACCCAAGCGTAAGGCGAGAGGTCTGAAGAATAGAATCTGATTGCGTCAACGAAAAAACACAAAGCCACTGGCAGGTTGGCTAACTCCCGGGCCTGCTGTTCAGGGAAAATCTTGAGCACCTGCTTCAAGTGGTCTCTTAAGGATTGACATACCCAAATTGCCACCACTGTAGGTTGAGCTACTGAATCTGCCAAGCAAAAAAATATGTTTTTTAAACAGGAATTTTTTATCAGTTGGATCCCTAAGCATTTGAGCGTTGTCAACAGGACAAGTCAGACTTTTATTCACAGAGGATATAGCGGCGTCAATTGCCAATATACCCCATATCTTTGTGAATTTTTCCTCCATAGGATTAAAAGTGTTGAAAACGTTTTAGGAGGGAAAAAATGTTTATCTGGGGGATCCCACTCAGAATAAATAAGCTTTTCCAGCAAGAAAAGAACAGGAAAATCATGCGCAGCTTGAGGAGGCTTCAGTGAACCCAAACAAGACGTGGGTTTTTCAACCGACTCAGTTACGGGTAACTTAATGTGGAGCGGACCATTTCAGTAAGATTGCACCAGCAATTTCTCAGCTTGTGAAGCTGAAGAGGGTCTTTCCCCACTTGATTCCTCAGAAGAGAAGTCATCAGTCTCATCCCGGTCTTCTGAGGGGGAATTGTCTCCCCTTTTCCAGAGTTCCTCTGTTTGAGGGCCCTGGGTGGTAGAAGGGGAGCTAATGCGTTTTCTTCCACTTTGTGAAGATGCAATTAAGGCCATTAATCTTTCCTCTAATCCACTTATGGTTGAGGAAAAAAAATCTCCTGAGTAATATATACAGGGGCTGCAAATGCCAGAAGCAGTTGCAGCCCCTGACCCCGACGGCTCACTCTGACTAGCCTCCCTAGGTCTTTCAGGGGGAGATGGTGCTGCAGAGGGGGGTCCTCAGTCTGAGGGAGATCCCTTTGAGCCCCTATTTCTCTGGGTATTTGTACCTCCCCTTCTGCCCATAGTGCCAAACACAAATGCAGAGGTACTACCAGAAATGCACCCACTGCTGAGCAAAATAGTCCAGCAACTGCTGCTATCAAGGCTCAGTCTGATGCTAAGTAAATGTTGCCTGGGAATGCCTGTGTCACACACACTCACATGCCATCCATCTGCTCTGTGTCCTTCTTGGGCTGTGTGCACCAGCAAAAGAGTGCACTTAGAGCCTTGTATAGCCCCCCCCTTTTTTTTTTTTTAAAAAAGACAAGGGACCGCTTTTCCCGCACAAGCTGAGGGCTCCGATCCTGATTGGATTGTCATGGAGGGGAGGCTGGAGTGGAGGAGAGAGGAGGGCCAGTGGATGAAGAGCCGCCGTAATGGTGGTGGGAGGTGGTGCGGCATACCGCCGACTGCCCTATGGCCTCTAGCCTGAAGGAAGCTGTGGGGGGAACATTCCTGAAAGGGGAAAACCCCCCCTTTCCACATCCTACCTGGAACATGGGCTCAGAGGAGCATGCAGCTTGTACACAGTGACGAAACTGACAAGCATGGACAGGTACGTGCTCTTAACAGCCCCCAGTGACGACTTAGGCATAGGCATAGGCATAGCAAACATTTACTAAAAAGGAGAAAACCCACAAGAACTAGAAAAATTCCTTAGGAATCTCCCTTACCTTATCCCGCTGCAGGGTTCTGTGGTAACAGACCCAGTCTTCACCTCTCAAGGTGGGCTCCGTTTAGAAAACTTTTAGGGACTGGGGTCCCCTTTTTTCTTTTAAAAACGGGGAAATCACAGCCATGGGCCTGTAAAGCACCCAGCCAGGAATATATATGGCTGAAAAAAAAACAAATACTTTATCCTGGGGTCCAGCTCTCTAAAAAGAGAAGCATTACAGGCAAAACCTTGTTTCTTCAGGACACGAGGCCCGGGTACCATTCAATTCGGCCTGGAAAACTTTGAATGAATCTGGTTGCATGGCTTGCCCCAAAAAGGAATATTCCAGCGGAGCTCAGCACAGCACGTCTTTACTCGTGACCAACACCTAACACTGGCGAAAAAACTGATGTGCTCCTGGAAGGAGGAGGGGTTATATAGGGAGTAAACTTACTTTGATTGGGTTTACCAGTGTCAACACCTGAAGGTGGCCTATAACCCATTAAGTAATTACTTAAGACTCTGTGTCCCATGATGTACGATAAAGAAATACAATCTCCCCATACACACCACTATGGGGAAATCCTAGACTGCAACACACCAAAAATCCACTCCAGATCCTGCCCTATGGGCTCAGCATGAGATAAAAATCACACAACACATCATGCCCAAAGGACGGTTACTTACCTATGATGAATTGCAACACGCTTTTCAGCTCCCTTCAACAATGTTTTTCAGACACCTATGTGACAGGAGTCACTTGGGGGGGGACTTGTGGAACCCAGCTTACCTTGGAGAGCTCTGGAAACTCAGTGTCCAGCTCCCCCGGCCCCGCCTATGTGTAAATCACCGTGTCCATTAGGAGCAGAGGGTGTCCGAGAACCCCAGTCTGATCTATGTTAGTCGGACTCGCTGTACAGCCACAATGGAATGTTGTATATATGTATATATTTTGTGTTGTCTCGTGTTGTTGTGAACTCTTTGCTGGGATCGTTTGGGGTGTGGCTGTGTCCCATTGTTCTGCTGTGTCTGCCTTAGAAGAAGTGTATTATGGGATGGATGTTTGTATTGGGTGTTCCTGGCATGCAAACCGGGGGCAGGAAAGAGAGGGGGGGAGGAATCCCTCCAGCAGCCATCCCTGCTGATAAGCTGCTCTACTGTTCACACGTTTTAATGCCTGTGTGTCCCTAAATGCTGATTGGACAGTTTATTCCGCCCTGAATCAAAGGGAGGGGAATTGTCCGAGTTGTATATCTATTGCTACATCTGTTTGAATAAAGAGTCTGTTTTCACCCCAAATTGCGTTATGGCTAATGACTGGGTGCTCTGTGGGATCTTGGATCGCGTGGTACTGGACAGAGGAAGCATTTACAGGGGGAAGACTCATCTTGAGTATGGGGGGGGTCCGTCACAATTGGTTGGCAGCGGTGGGATCGTGCTTCCTTGCCGTGAACACATCCAAACCACCACCAGGATCCAAGGTCCGGATAGCAGGAGAGAATAGGTACAGATACCAGCCGTCATGGAGGAGGAATTCCAAAGGAGGTTGTGAGAGATCCGGATACAGCACAGGGGACCAGTATCAGGGCAGGTCCTGCTGGGATGGTATGATTCTGTCCACCTACAACTCTGGAAGAAAGCGCTAGCTCTTGAGCAGCACCACCAGGGAAAAAAAGTCTCCCCTCCATCCATGTAAAGGTACTGGTCACAGTACGAAGTGCGAATGCTGTTATTGGGGGAACAACCGAACCAGGAGTGGACAGCTGAGCCCTCCAGTGGTATGCATGGTATGTAGCCCAAGTGTGCCTGTGGACAGCAGATGACAGCCCCACGGAAGGCTTTGACTACGGTGGCCTGGGACTGTTGTACTGGAGGCTGTCCAAGGACCATGACTTTGGCAGTGATCTGGAGAGGGGTTAGGAGGAAATCATGGATTACATAGAGTGAAGACTGAATGTCTCGGGAGTGCTCTGGGCACAGGAAGATTTTGAGTTTCTGGTCATTCAGGAATGGGAGCTGGAGATCGCCTACAGACAGCTGCTAGACTCTGCTCAGCAGCAGGGCGGGGCTCCCTTTGCCTAGGACTATGCAGAAGTACCAGCCGACAGTAGTACCACCTCCAGCTATGGAAGCAGAGCTCTTATGGCGGATGCAGAAAGTTTTAACACATCTGGATGAACCAGTTTTTGCACAAGACAAGGTTGGATGGGCGAATGTGCCTGTCCAGCAGCATGCCAGAGAATCGGCATTGGAAACTCCGGAGATTGCTGTCCCCAAAGCTGAAAGGGTTAAACCCTCGCGTTTTTTTTTTTTTTTAATAACAAACAGGTCATACTTACCTCCACTGGCCCCGATCCTCCTTTTCTGGGGTCCCTCATCGGCTCTGGTAGCTCCTCCCCGTATCGAGTGCCCACAAATCGAAGAAAAGCTTTTCTTCGGTGGACACCCATGCGGGCGCGCTCCTGAGTCCTGCTTCCGCGTCCATAGACACAGAAAGCAGTACTTGGCCCTGACCCCCGCATCATTGGATTTGATTGACCTCAGCGGGAGCCAATGGCTGCGCTGCTATCAATCTATCTAATCAGGACACAAGACCCTAGCTAGAGCTGGTGTGCTTGTCCCCGGGGAGAAGAAAACCGGGTTCGGGTAAGTAAAACGGGGGCACTGGGGGGCTGCAGCAATACAGAAGGTTTTTAACCTTAATGTATAGAACGCATTAAGGTGAAAAACTATGAGGCGCTGACAACAGGACAGAGCTCTGCTAACCTCTGCACAGCACCAATAGCATCTTCTGGGTTCCACGGACAGGAGATGGTGAACTTCTATCCCCAGACACCAGTTCCAGAGACTGGGGATTTAATAGACTTGTCTGCTGAGGAAAAAACAACCTAATGAACCTCCAGCAGAAGAGCTGGCCGGGGCTCCTTTTGCATGAATTACTGCATCAATGCGGCGTGGCATGGAGGCGATCAGCCTGTGGCACTGCCGAGTTTGAACTTGATAAAAATGCAGTGGACCAACACCAGCAGATGACATGGCTCCCCAAATCATCACGGACTGTGGAGAATTGTGCATTTAATTTGGAAATCAAGGTCCCAGAGTCTGAAGGAAGAGTGGAGAGGTACAGAAACGCCGTCACGCCGTTAACAGCTGATCGGGAAATCAGCTGGAGTCCCCGTTCCGTATTGTGCATGCGCAGCCTGGCTCGGCAGGGTGGATTCGATTTAATACAAGTCTATTTAAATCACTAGCAAAAAGATTTAAATTAACTCGATTTAAAGAGGAAGTAAACCCTGATGGGTTCTACTTCCTCTTTATTTCCCTTAAAGCATAAGGTGTCATAAGGTGTCATTTACCTAAAAACTAAGCCTGCGCTGTCACTGCTGTCCCCGCTGGCTGGAAGCATCCATCTTCAGCTCTCTTCCTTCCGGGGCCGCGACTCCGGCTCAGTGAATGGCCAGAGTCGCGGGAGCCGCCAGTCATGGCATGATCCCTTTACTAATGGCACAATCGTGCCTTTTCTAAAGTGTGCATGCACCGACGTTGGCGCAAGTGCATATTGTAAATATCTCCTAAACCGTGTAGGTTTAGGAGATACTTCCAGCACCTACAGTTAAGTCATATCAGCTTAGCTGTAAGTAAAAGTGGTTGTACAGGATTTACAAACACTTTAAATCATAATTTTTAAAGAGCAACTGTCATTTGTGTCCCACAGCAGCTCCTCCTCCTCTGACCCGCTGTTGAATCACCGACAGTCCCATTCACTTTAATAGGACGGCTGGTGATGCAGCAGTGACACAAACAAGGCAAGGGATGTGGCGGCAGCAGGTGAGCGGATGTCCGCTAACAGGCGCTGCCATGATGGATGTGAAATGACAGGTGCACTTTAAATGTAAGGACTTATTCTTACTGGTAGTTAGAATCTTTCATATTTTCAAACAAAAGGAAGGTTTCCGATTTAGAATAATAATAAGCTCTCAGATTAGTAAAACAGCGATATCAGAACCGATTCAATCATACAGTTTGCAGTGTACATAGACAATACAATGAGATAAAAGGAATATTCCTGAACTTTGTTTTATCTCATGGTTACTGTGAAATAGTGTGAATGCATAAATGCAGTGTATGTTATCTCAGCTTGCAGGTTTGGACTGGATTCATTGAACAAGTTTACCAAAAATGTAAATATTGCAGAACATACAGCCTCATGCCACAAAACTAAGCTCCATTTCATGCTGAATAAGATAAATTATTAATGTATCCTAAATAGAAAACTATCGTTAGATAGATTTTTACTCCAAAAGCACTTTATTAAAATACATTTTATAAAAATCAAAAAAAAAAAAAAAAAAATTAATAAAATATATAAATATATAATCATTTAAAAAAATCATTGATTTTTATCCACCCTGCGGCATTTTTCGACCGAGGGCACAATCCGGTAGAACAGGTGGGGGGGGGGGCACTTTTCCAGGGTGTGTGGAAGCACTCGGACGGCAGCACAGCTGCTCAAATGCTTCCATCTGACAAGTAAAACCCTGCTGCTTGCCGGGGCTAAAGGAAAAAAAAAAAAAAAAAAAAAAAAAAAAAAAAAAAAAAAAAAAAAACACCACACACACACCTGTCCGGCGCCCAGAACTGTATGTCATGGGCATAGGGCAGAAACAACTAATCGATTAATCGACAACTAATCGATTATGAAAATAGTTGTCAACTATTTTCATAATCGATTAATCGGCCAGCCGTTTAGTTGGCCTGCATACAGAATGCATTATTTGTTTACATATCAGGAAATACAGTGAAGCACACATACAGCTCAGTACACCCTCCATACATGTCAGTAACTGCCTGAGAACTTGTGAATGTGAACGTGTGAGGAGCAATGCCTCATGGAACATGTAGTCCTGGGCAGGAAGTGAGTGTGTCTAAAGGCAGAAGTTTTTTTTTACCTAGCTATAGGGGCATGCTATACTATAATTTGGAGCTTGCTATTGGGGCACTCTGAAGGCAGGATGAACCAGAAGAGAAGAATCGGGGCTGCTCTGTGCAAAACCATTACACAGTGCAGGCAAGTATAACATGTTTGTTTTTTTTTTTTTAAATACTTTTAAGACTGTGCAAGGAAGACCAACATCTGAACCCAGAGAAGACAATGTGTCCGCCGGCCCCGGACCTCTAGCAGTGGCGGCAGAAAATCGTGGAAAAAACGGATTTCTCTGGACATTTCCCGGGAAGCAATACATTCGGGAAATAGTCTAA